>NW_023494802.1:15563311-15763311 GCF_904425465.1 Colossoma macropomum | reverse complement strand
GTCTTCAACCAGACAGCAGCGTCTGAGAATGTTCACAGAAATCCTCCTTCTTTAGAGGATTTGTATCAGACCCTTAACAAGACCAGTTTAAACCCTGGTTAAACCAGTTGTGTAAATGGTTGCTGTTGTTTTCTGACCTCTGGGCATGTGGCTTTGTTGCTGTGCTGTGGATGCTCTCCTCAGGGATCCTCAGCCATCTTGAGAGTGTGTATGTCATATCTCAGTGGTGTTACAGCAGCCAAGCTGATTACATGGAGTCTCTAGAGAGCACAGAGCTGACCTGCCCGTCCGAGGGGCCTCTGCTATGAGCTGCTCCTTAAGGAGCTCTCCTTCTGGAGCTGATGGACCGAGCCATCAGCTGAGAGTGACAGCTGCACTTGCTGCTGTGAACTCCTTCATCATCAGGGATCTACTAGAGAAGGAGAAATGGAGTAAGAATATGTGATGGTAGAGTAAAAGGAAGGAAAGAAATAGAGGTAGCATAATCAAGACTAGTGGTGGGTGACACAATGATGTATTACAGATCTCATGATAATGTCATGATAAGCTTTTACTAAATATATCAGATATTATTGGTACTTAAATGACTCTGATTTAGCTGCATGTTCATCCAGAAGAAGTTTAGAACCATACCTGGACGCTGTGTCCGGCACCTGGCGCAATACTTAGTGAACATTATGACTTCTAAATAATATTATGCTTTCTACTCTAAGGCACAGGTGCCTTAACATGAGTTCTTCTTTTCTCTGTCACTCCCTCACTCTGTCTTTTGCTTCTCGTTACATTTGCTTTCTTTCTGTCTCTTTCTCTCTCTCTCTATCTTACTCTCGCTCTGCCTCTCTTACTCTTGCTTTCTCTCTCTTACTCTCTCAGTCTCTTTCGCTCTCAATCTCTTTTTCTTCTTTTTATTTCTTTCTTTCTTTTGTTCATTCTCTTTTTGTTTGTCTTTTCTTTTTTGTTATTTCTTTCTCACTTTCATTGTCTCTCTCTCCATTTTTGCATTCTTAGTTTTCTCATTCTGTCTCTGTTACTTTGTGTTTTGTTTGTTTGTTTGTTTCTTTCTTTCTTTCTTTTTGTTCTTTTGTCCTTTCTTTCACTCCCTTTTTATTTCTTTTTTTCTGTTTGTTTGTTTCTTTCTTGCCTTCGTTTTCTCTCTCTCTCTCTCTCTCTCTCTCTCTCTCTCTCTCTCTCTCTCTCTCTTTCTCTCTCTCTCTCTCTATCTTACACTCACTCTGCATCTCTCAATCTCTCTCGCTCTCAGTCTTTCTTTCTTTCTTTCTCTTTTTTGTTTGTTTTTTTTTATATATTTTCGTTGTTTCTTTCTCACTTTCATTCTCTCTTTCATTCTCCATTTTCCCCGTTCTTTGTTTTCTCATTGTCTGTCTTTATTTTGTTTCTTGTTCTTACTGTTTATTTTTCATTTTGAATTTTCTTTCTTTTTCTTTCTTTTTCTTTCTTTCTTTCTTTCTTTCTTTCTTTCTTTTTCCATCTCTGACTTTTCCATTTCTCTTTCTCTCTGTGTGTACCCCTTCTTTCTTTATTTCCCCTCTATTTTTTCTTTTTCATTTTCATCCTCTGTCTCTCTCTCTTTCTTTCCTTTTCTTTCTTTGCCTTATTCATTTCTCTCTATTTTCTCTTTATCTCTCTCTCTTATTCTTTCTTTTTTCTTTTGCTTTCTTTTTTGTTTCTTTGAGAAATGGAGAAAGAAAGACGTGATGGTAGAGTAAAAGGAAGGAAAGAAATACGGGTAGCATAATCAAAACTAGCGGTCGGTGACATGACGATGTATTCGGATCTCATAATTTCACAGTAGTATATTGTGAAATTATCGTTATCTGATAATTTGCTAAATATATCAGATATGGTTTGTGCTTAAATGACACTAATTTAGCAGCACGTTTCAGCAAAAAGAGGTTTAGGACTGTTCCCGGACAATGTGTCTGGCACCTAGCGGAATTCCCAGTGGACGCTGTAGCTTGTAAATAATATTATACTGTCTATTCTGAAACACAAGTGCCTTAACATGAGTGCATTGCCAAGGACACATTGTTAAGCATGTATCATGAAAAAAGCAGTATCATGCCATTTGATATGTGTTCCAACTTACCAGAATAAAAAAAAAGAATAGCGCAATGAATGCTCTGCTGCTTTATCCACCTTTAATCAAGACCACTGTAAGTGATTGATAGAAGTGATGTGAAACATTCACACACTTTACGTATGTTCCTGCTGTAGCTGCCTTTCCCCAGTGGTTTCATTGTGTGCTGTATGGCTATATGCTTTATTGAGGAGACATAGTCAAACATTAGTCAAAGACTTGACGGGGTTGACCTTGGAACATTGCAGACAAGACAACTTTGTAAGTGTCAGTGTCGGTGTTGACTGTGATAGAGAAGCCTGATTTATCCATTGTGTCACGTTTGTGGTGTGTCACCTTTGTCGTGTGCCGTGTGTCTGTGTGCACTGAAGAAGTGTGAAGGTTGACACTGAAGCTTTCTGTGCTGAGGCTCTGCTGGAGATTCTGGCCCTGCCCCCCCCCCCAACACCCACAGCCCCAGCAGGAGAGAGAGAAGGGGGGAGGGAGAAAGAATGGGCAGATGGAGCAGAGGAGGAGGGGTAGAGGAGAATCTGTAGAACGTACAGCTTTCTGCAGACAAAAAAAGAAAATACAAGCTTCAGCGCACTGATTTTTCTGTATTTTGCCAAGAAAAGATTACTTTTTGACTTGTGAATAGAACCGCAGTAGCGCCACAATAGTGCTATCTGGAGGCAGTTAGTGCAGCGCTGTAGTTGCTAGTGCAGTGAGCCTCATTAACTGAAGAACTGAATATTTTTTTGCTCTTTGTCTATGCCAGCCTAATCATGGACAATTAAAGCATGTGAAGTCTGTGTGGGGGGGGAAAGTGAAATTTGATCTGCAACATCTTGGGCTAATTACATCAATTAAATGTGATGTGGTGAGCATATGACGAGGGTAAGTGATACAAAATAGTGGTGGGTGGCGAACATGAAGATGTCTTATTAAGTGCTTTAGTGAAAATGTCTTTGATTAGTAGTAAATTTAGGACTATATGTTGTGCAAAGCAGGATGAAGCAGCGCCAACCTTGAGCTCGTTGAACAGCGTGCATGGTTACCAGCAGTCTTTAAGCTACAGCACCATGGAGAGCGCCAGCAGCATTTTGATGGCGCAGTGCTTACCCCATGTTTCTTTTCACTAATTTCCTAAGAGCGCTTGCTTGGAGCTGATTAGTTTACCTCAGTTATGTGAACAAGACACAAGTCACACGTAGAAAATGTTTTTACAACACAATTTGCACCTGTGTTTCAGTAACGGCAGACGTGCAGCCTTTGCCTGTCAGATTTTTCACTCAACAGGGTGCAAAAAAGCACAAGCAATTACTCCAATGCTTTCAGGCTTAATAAATCACAGAAGAATTCATCTGTTTGTAGAGAATTGCACTCAGTGTTCCTGTAGCCTGTGTTTTTCGTTTAGTTATTCCCACTGAAACACTCATTATATAAATGAATTAAATTGCATATGCGTAGTCTTGAGTCACCATCAGTTACACAGAGATGCAGTTTCACTAAGGATTTAAACGGAATTATGCATGACCAATCAAGAACAAGGCAGTCAGGGTTTCCGCTACATAGTAAATACCACTTGTTCATTATAGTCTAGTGTAGTGAATAATACTGCTGCTCCCTTATGAGGAATACTGGCGTTCAGTTCTCCAGCTGGGCAAGCACGACATACTAAATAAGAGTCTTTGGATAAGACTTCTAATGGTACATTTATGATTTTATTGTCTTTATCTCTGAATAAGTGCATCTGCAAATGCATTATTTTCAATGAAATTCGTAACTGTTTAATATTAATATGAAATGGGGCAGTCGTGGACTGGAGGTTAGGGAACCAGCCTTGTGACTGAAAGGTTGCCGGTTCGATCCCCTGAGCTCACAGGGCATGACTGAAGTGACCTTGAGCAAGGCACCTAACCCCCAACCCCCGGGCACTGTGGATAGGGCTGCCCACCGCTCTGGGCAAGTGTGCTCACTGCCCCATAGTGTGTGTGGTTTCACTAGGGTGTATGTGGGTGTTTCACTGCACAGATGAATTAAATGCAGAGGTGATTTTTTCCCATTGTGGGACTAATAAAGGGTAACTTAAACTTTAAATAATTTTCTTGAAAAAATGTGCCCAGTAGCTAATTTGTTTTTACACTAATAAAGCTCATTCTGATTGGTGGTAGGCTTATTGCGTACTGTAAGCCTACCACCAAAGGTCAACATGCACGGTTGAAAAGGCAGTATGACTTAGGGTGCCTTGATATACATCTGTCCTTGTTAGATTCTCTGACTGAAAATGACTCACTTATTTTGAACGCATTCCTTTTCCCCAGAATGCGAGGTCTGATTCAGTGGCAGCGGTGCTGCATCTTCAGTTGATAACTGTTGCGCACATCAAGCAAGCAAAGTTTATTTATATAGTGCTTTTTACAACAGGTGTTTTCACAAAGCAGCTTTACAAAACAAAAAAAATCAGCATTACAAAAGAAATCCGGGTCCAATCCCCCATAAGCAAGCCAGTGGCGACAGTGGCAAAGAAAAACTCCCTAAGAGACAGGAAGAAACCTTGAGAGGAACCAAGACTCAGAAGGGGAACCCATCCTCCTCTGATCGACACCGGATAGTAAACATTGTTAGTACAAAAACGGGGAAAACAGGTGGAGCAAATGATTAATTTGATTAGTTTAGTTTATGCAGCAGCAGCATCAGTGGGGTCAGGATGTGAGGGTGAGGTTTGCACGGTGTTGTACAGCATGAAGCTCAATGGTGGTCAAGCCGGTCCAGAGGGCTGGCAGCAGTGGCACCCGATCAAGGCAGAAGAGGCAGCAGCATCAGACGCACAGGATGGGCAGCTGTTCAACTCGGCAAAGAAAAGAAAGAAAGGAAAAACACACAGAGAGTCAGTTCTGTAATGAGTGACTGATCGCAGATTAAAGTGTTAGCAGAGCAGCAGAGACTCTGGCAGGTATAGAACTGACAGGGAAAACTAATTACCAAAGGCTTGACTATACAAGTAAGTTTTTAGCCTAGACTTAAAGACTCATTTAAGATTGGCAGATTTCTGCATTCCAGCTTATTCCAGTTTATCAGGCCCGCATCATGGAAAACCTAGTTACTCTCCTTTTTTTTAAATAAGAGTTTGATGTGATATGTAAACTTTCAAAAATTATTCACTCCATGGTACATACGGTCCATATATCATGAGCTGTATTACAGAAACTTCTTAAGTCTGAAATCTTATCTGTTTAGTCACCATGACAACTTTGGTTAGGGCTGAATTTAGGGTAGAAGCTCTTACAGAACAGCAGTTCTTAAGGTCATAATCTTATCCTAACACCAGATAGGAAAACAGTATTAAAGAAACAACCTAGAATAAATACTGTCCTAACTTTAAGATAAACAGCGGCGTCTTACGATCTGTTTTAACTTTGGTTCTATTGTTTTGCCCAGAGTCAGGTAGCATAGTTCACTATAACTAGCATAGTGACGCTGCCTTTATCTGCACTGAAAATGGTGCTTTGACTTATGAGGGTTTTTAAAAAACGTTTTAAAAGCCAGATACTGCAGACACAAGCTCCACCATCCCCTCTCATTACCTTTATGTGTTAATAGTGATGAAAACTCGCCAGATAAAATACTACAGGGATGGTAAATATGAGGATACAGAGCTGAACGTGTGTCTGTTTATTAGGAGGAATAGCATTAGCATGCTTGGCTAAACCGTTTGGGGAAACTGAAACTCTGATAAACAGCCCAAAGCGCTCTTACAATATTCTCAACTTTCAGTTTATTACGCTTTAGTTCTGTTTGACCTTTTTAACATCAGTAACGGTAGCTAACTTTGGCTGCCTGGCTAACAAGCTTGATTACTTTGATTATGTGTTTACATTTCAGCTATGTGCATATGGTCAGTTGCTAGGTAACAGACCCGACAGTTGATTGTCGACTTTGATCGAGTATGTTAAGATTTCTTATGTTGTAAGATAAGATTCCTAAAATCAAGGTAAGATTTGCTTCTGTAATATGAATTTGTGAAAAATCTTACCTTGACCTGTCAGATCTTAAGTTAAGATGAAAAGATAGGATGTTTCTGTAATACGGCCCCAGATCTCTTCTTGTCTTTAGCTGAAATGTTTGTTGGTAAATGTGATCTGTTATCCATGGCTTTACACTCACAAGCAAGACTTCTGTCTTAATATGGCCAAGAACCACCTGCTTTGATAGGAAAGGGACGTTTGAAAGACCATCATCGGGCTGCTGTTTTAATGTGAAGTGCAAGGATAACTTGATCAAAAGTTACTAAGTGCTTCAAATACAGCTACTGGATAAATTCTGAAGATATTATGCTGTGAACTTCGTGAACTTTTTTCAATCTAACATCAATATTGCTCCGAAAGGCTCATTCACAGCTCACAGCGCAGGCAACTGCTTGCAAAAAACATGAGACCGTGAAGACAGGCAATCGTAATGGAACTGAAAAACATTCGTTTAGATATCAGATGCTCTGTATGTGTGATCAGAGCACCAGAGACTGTGGCTTCTTGGCTTGTAGCATGCACACTTCATTTTGACAGCACTTCACAGATTTACATGTTTAGTGGGTGATTGGGAAAAAATTGTGAGCTCTGGCAAATACTGTGAGGATTGAATTTGTGTGAATTCTCATGATCGCAAATTCCTGGCAGGACTGATAAATGGAAACCAAGCTACAGAAACAGCTTGTTCAAAATTTGTTGTTTCTATGATGTCATGAAAAACAAACACTTTTTTCAAAATATCCACCTATTCAGCCTACGGCAGTTTAGCTTAACCCATTCACACTTAACTATTCAGCCTGGATGGCACAATTCAAATATTATAAAAGGCTCTCGGTGGGAAAAGAAAAGAAAAACTTAAGATATGGGCACTTTAAATCATGCGCATTTAGACCCAAGAACCTTATGGACCTGGCTTGGGATTCGCTCACTTATTCGCTCTCTCACTCGATTAGCAGGCTGAACATTCTCCACAACATTGGTACCGTGAGCTGTGATAGCTTTGGTGCTTCTCATCAATGACACTGTATGTACTTGTCTGTATGTATGAAAGCAAAGCTTGAGTAAACAAGGCCCTCTTTGGTGTTTTATAGTGAGTTTGGTGTACCGCAATTATACAACAGTTAGTTCCGGCCACGCAAGCTGATTGGTTGAGAAGCGTTCTAACTGTGCTGTTATTTCGCCATAACATCACGTTTTTTTTTAACAAACACTGAATCACTCTGCTGAGATGCCATTGCTAAGCAACGACTTTGACAGCTGTAGGAGACGCTCAAGCCATTTGAACGTTTTTACTTCTTACTTTGCCACAAAGAGAAAACGGACACTTTTAAGATCACATTTGACCGAGAGCTGATTTGGTCAAACTCTGAAGATGAGACTACGTTAAATTCCCAAACTGTCAGTTGGTCTGTGTGGAGCTGGAGAACGAATTGCCAGCTGTGCAGCGAGTGGGCGGAGTTCGTTATTCTGACGTAGTAACAAGCTGCTTGTTAAGGAACTATAATTTGGCGGAAGGAATCGCTACCATTAAAACATATTAAACGCTGCGTTCACGGCCCAGTTTATTTATTTCTTACTTTATTTTTTTAACTGTTGTACAAAAGCAATAGAACACTTGAGATTGTGTGTTATCTCAAATAACATCGTGTTCTATTGCTTAAGTAGCTAACATACATCATTCGTTAGGACGTCTCAGGGATTCTTTCACTGCAGTAGTCCTTCCTAAGGCTGCTTAGACACAATACAGAAGTTAGGTTGCTCTCCGGTCATGCACGTGATAACCTATAGAATCAACAGAAATCTTTCATCACTCCGTTGCTCATGTGATCCAGCTCGCAAATGTGACTATTGTTCATGCAGAACAGGCATGTATTCAGTTGAACCTGAGATGTAGCTTTAGATGGATTTGTTTTGAATGACCTTTGTCTTTACATGGGTGAATTTGCTTTAACCCTGGTGGCAAAGTGACCCATGGGACTGCACACAGCTCTCTACTGCTCAAGCGTGTGTGTGTGTGTGTGTCTGTATAACGGAGGTGGTTTGAGGGTGGGTGAGGGGAAAGTAGGCCATGAAAGAATGACAGCATGACTTTGATGGCTCTCCCATTGGACCAAAGGGATGGAGGTTAAGTGTAAAAGTAAATAATTAGATAAGAGTAACACTGGCTTAGTTAATACTCACCATAAAGCATCCCCTTCAGGCCAATAATGATGCTGTCCCTGCAGTCAACAATCAAAATGGTCTAAAAGAAGCATGTCAATGGCCCGTTAGCATCTTTTTAGCGATATAAAAGATTTATATTGCACAGTGTGCTCGGGTTAGTCTTTATTGGCTACATTTGCCTTTCTTTTCAAAATTGCGATTTGCTGCAGCTTCAGTGTCGCAACGTACGCCATTCACCAGATTGTAATGAAGAAAAGCCTACCATTGTCATTTATAGGCATATGGTATGTGCAATGAGCGTATGCATAAAGGCAGCCTGAGAGCAGTGTTTGATGTTCTGAGATAGCTCTTCTAGCTGCATAATGACAGGTGTGTGATTGTTTCCTTCCTAGAGGAAATGTAGGACATTAGGGAGACATGTGCTTTTAAGAGCAGGCTTTTACCAACATGCCAGAGTGGAAGACTTTTTATCCTTCCCTTCTTATGTTCTTCAAAATTGTTCTGTCCTCCAGACAGAAGGCATTCTCCTCCCCTCCGCTCCCCTCCCATCCTCTGCTCTTGTCTCTTCTTCCACTATAATTGATCTGCACTGAAATCTCAGGGTCTTGAAGTTTACAGGAAAAAAAAGCTCCAACGGCAGCAGAAGGCAGACAGCAGTCAGCTTCAGTTTTATTTTGCTGAGTGCATTACTCATATGAGGATTTCTGAGTGAGTGCGCATATGCATAATATGCAAGTAGTAGACAGACCAGACAAGTGCGTAAGACTTGGAGGTGGAAAAATTCATCAGATAAAAGGCCCAAAGCCATAGTAGACATACCATTTGTAAGAACACTTTGTTTAACCATGGCAACACCATAGCAAGTTGCTAAGAGGCTAATAAGTTATGTTAACATATAATAATATTCAACATTATATTGAACGTCAGAGCTATACTGTATATAGTATTGGACCCAAAGTACAAAAGGATAATGTAGTTTTTTTCCCCCTTTCTTTTAACCTTTTAGATGGTGAAACAGGCCTATAGATTTCATTAGTGCACAGGATTTAAGGTAACATTACTTGTTAATTATTAATACAGGAGGAAACAATGTAGGCAATAGAAAAAAAAAAAAAAGAGATGAATGAGGAATCATTTTATTATCCCATCCTGGCGCCTTGGTGCTTAGAGATTCCCACCCCTTAGTAAGACTAATAAAAAATATTCAAGAGAAAATGTCATACATTAACTAAAATAAAAGAAATTAAGTAAAAATTAAAGGGCCCATATCCTAATTTTTTTAAATTTTATTTCTAAAAGGTTCACTTATGACATTTGTTTGGTTTTACCTACCGGAATTCATTTTTATGTGGCCATTTTCCAGCTTCTTTTTTTGATCCCCCTGAATTAAACTCACTTTTTTGTTACTGTGCCTTCAAGACTGATATTTGTAAATGGTCTCTGTTCTGATTGGCTGTGTCTCAATTGAAAAACAGTCTGGGTTGAAACACTGCTTATAACTGCAGCATTAATGGATGAGGCTAAACTGCCTTTTTTATGACATGACAGCTTTTTATGACTTCATAAAATCAATAAATTGTTTCCATATATGAACTGTATGGACCATGAGAAGTGTTTGGTAAGTCCTGGAACTTCAGCAGTGTTTTTATACATTATATACTGTATTACCTACCATATGAAACTCTTTTACTTAAAAAAAAAACAGATTTTTTCCATTACAAGGGCCTTTTAAAAGAAAAAGATGCAAAAAAAGCCAAACTGAGATGGTCGGATGTGAATATGTACATACACGTGGGTGTGAGGAAACGGTGTTACTTACTGTCTGTGACAAAGATATGAACATTTGTAAGGTGATGCATTGATATATTATGGTGCAGATAATCAGTTTTGTGCAGAGCACTGTCGAACAATACAGTCTGGCAAACAAAAAAGAGGTGGGCAGGATGTCTGAGAGGTAGGAGAGGCAGACACTGGTCTATTTGTTCTGAGCTGGTGTTTAAAGAGAGAGACAAAACCTCCTGTGTGGACTGCCGGTTACTCATTCAGTGGGTTCTGCATGGAGTGCTGCTTCAGATAAATAACTGACAAACTGCACGCAGAGATTTCACACGTGTGTGTGTATATATATGCTAATCACCTCAGTTTTCTCAGCCCTTTTTGACTGTGTTCCGTGAGAGAGACTGGTGCTTGATCGCAAACACTGGGACACTCAGTATTTTTTCCTTTTCCCTCAGAGTGGAATAGAACACACAGGGGTACTAACAGCATGCAGGCCCATTACTGCCCACTGTCTCTGTTGAATAACAATAAGACAATAGGGCTCAGATATTCTTGGAACTCTGTCACACTCACTCCCCAACAGCATCCAGGTGACCTCCAGCGATGACTACAGAAAACAAAACCCACAAACCCTGTTTACAGAGACAGCTTAGAGACTACAGATTGATGCCAATAGGTGGGTGCCAGGGTGGTTGATTGACAGATGGGTGAGGCGGAGGCTCATTAATGCTGTCAGGTCATTCTCTCTGGTTTCAGCAGGTCACTGATTCTTATCTTCCACTCAGTGCTCCAAAGAGGAACAGATAACATTAGTATGGAGGGAAATGCATTTCTGCTCTATTTACTCAGAACTGGACCGCTAGTCAGTCCACTGTTGAAAATGGATGGTTTATTTGGCATATATGACTAGTGCAGGTGCAGAATAAGGTGCAAATAAAGGTTCTTCGGATTGATGTTGTGGAAGAACCACTTGTGGTTACTTAAAGAACCTTTCAGTGGGTGAAGTATTTTGTACAAGATGTGCAAAGAAGCCAAGAACCATTTAAGAACCTTAAATTTAAGTGTATTTACATCGGGTTTCCTAATCATCAGATCTTCTATACATCAGTATAAACACACACACACTTATATATATATATATATATATATATATATATTAGTTGAACCGTTTGAAATTACTTGGATGTCAGTCAAGCTGGTGCGTGCCTGATTCTACTTGTGTTATCCGTTGGTCTCAGCCTTCAAACAGTTGATCATGTGTGTTTCTGCTTCACTGAAAACCTGCAGCCACATCCACCCTATATGGATGAGATTGGACACCCCTGGTTTAAACAATTAAGGTCAATCGTACAAGAAGCAACCTCTAGGACAGTGGTCTCCAACCCTGGTTCTAGAGAGCCACCTTCTTGCAGAGTTTAGCTCCAACCTGAATCCAATAAGTTCTAATAAATCTGATCCAGCCAATCAGGTACTTGGGAAATGGTTGATTTAGCTGGAGCAGCTGTGGCAAGTTGTGGTTAGAACTAGGCTCTGCAGGAAGGTAGCTCTCCAGGACCAGGGTTGGAGACCACTGCTCTAGGATAATGGCCTGTTGAGAAGAGGGTAATTCAGGTGTTCCAATCAGTTAAAATGTGCCAAGTAAAAAGAATACATGGCTTGTCACAGCAGGCATCTGCTCAGATACAGTATAGTTCAATCAAGAGATTACATAAAATCTCAGAATAAACGTTGTTGAAGCTCGTAAGACGGAAAATGGCTACCAAATGATTATGAAGGTTTGGGCTTGCATCAATCCATGGTCACCATTTCTGCTCTCTCCAAACGTGGGCAGCATTCGACAAAAGGACACGCTGTACAGTCTTCAAAAAGGTGACATTGAGAGACCAGTGGATTTCAAGATGGATCTGGAAATTCTACAGCAGAATAGAGAATGATGACAACATATGTCTATAATAAAAAAAGCTCAGAGGAATTGGCTTATGCAACTTGAAGTTGGTCAAAAAAGCGCAGCGTGAATTAAGAGCTGTGCAAAGCCAAAGAAAATAACTTTTTTAGTATGGCCATGTCAGATTCCTGCCTTCAATCTGGTTGAAATGCTTTGGTGTGATTTCAGTGCTGTTTCTCCCAAAAGCGAACTGAAAATTGATCAAATAAACTCCTAACTGTTGTGTATGACTGCTTAGCAGCTACACAAAGCATTGGATTGAGGGTTTTACTGACATGGTTTACTAGATACTGAATGTGGTTTACATACTTTTTCTGTCATTGACCTTGGCTGTTTAAACTAATACAGATAATAAATGTCTGAGTTTCTTGATAAGGAAGACTATTATAATAACTTGAATGAAGATCAGATATGTTTGCAGCCATTCATGTAGAAATCAGATAATTCCAAAGGATTTATAACCTTTTCTCATAGTGCATATTCTATAAAACCGTTATGACTGTATATAGACAGTATTCAGATGGTGCACTGTGAAGTGCGCTGTATGATATGGTTGACATTATAAATCTAATATGCTTGCATATGCTATTTTCAAAGTTAATGTACTGTTTTATGCCGATTTCTGGCACCAAAATCAAATAACTTGTCGAGTGGGGAAAAAAAACTATGCATTATTTAAGGAGGACATACTACTGATCATTTTAATGCATTTACTGCTTATTTGCTGAATTTAAAGGCACATATATTTTGTTTTGTTTTTTTCTTCAGTGTGTTAAACTTGACAGAAATTGTGGACTAAAATTAGCAGAAACATGTCATTTAACTTGTGTTAACTTGTGGTGTTCTGTCTTTTGCATATGACTGTATTCAGCATTATTGTATGTGTGCAAATTGGGAAGACCAGTCTACAGTACTGTAACTGTAGGTTTGTGTGATAATGATGGACTCGATGATCTTAGTGGGCTCAGTGATTTTATCAGGAAGGCTTGTGATTTCACTTTTGTTATAATACATAAGGTCAAACGTACAAGAGTGCTTCTGTACAAACTCTAGAGGTGTAAACAGGTCACTAGGTGAGTTTGCAGAAAGCAAAACTCTTGCTGTTTTTTTTTTTACAATAATACTTTTGGAATTGTGGACTATTTGAGAGAAATCCTGAAATACACTCTTAAAAAGAGAGTGTTTTTCAAGGGTTCCTCAGTAAAGTCAGCGGCAATTGAAAAAAGAATGCTTCAGTTGTTGGCATTGTTAAATAGTTTAATTTTACACTGAACCTTTTTAAAGTGGCTGTACATGCCACCAAAAAGAGTTCCACTTTAGTATAGATCTACAACCAGACTACTATAAAGCCCATTTTTGGTAAGAGTGTTTTCTGATACTTTTTTTTTCCACAGCTTCATATCTCTCACTGCAGATTTTTCCAACTGGTCTTTCTTTTTTTTGAATACCCTGTTATAGATTATCTGTAGGTGTTCAAACTATGAACAAGCCCATTTCATTATCAACATTTTTAGGGTTTGGCTTATGATTAATGGCAGAGTTTTGGGACAATGGTGGGTTGGGTTGAGATTAGGGTTAGAGATTCAGATTAATCCATTAGATATTTGGTTGAATGAAAGTGAAATGCAGCAGTAGCATCTGTGAGATATCTGCAGTGGGCAGTCCATATAAAGTTATGGTCCCTGTTGTCCTGTTATCTTAGTATCATCAGGGGCTTATCTGAGCAGCAATGGGGAGTGTGGAATATAGTTACACCTCTCTTGGACCAACGTTTTCACCTGTTGTGGACTGATGAACCTTCTAAAGGGTGAAGATTAGTTCCATAATCTTACAGTTTTCCTACAGTTTTGTAGGTATAATAGTGCTGAATACTATTGGTTATTCTAGACATTCTTTAAAAGCAGAACCATGATGAATAGCGTTCTTAACATATATATTTTACTGACTTTTATTTACCATTTTCATTGTTCTGTGGCTGTGTGGAGGCCAAAGGTGACTGTGTAATCTATTGAGCACAAAGCGAACCAGAGTGAAGGTATTTATATATGAAATCATTACCTTTTTCCAGCCACTTCACAGCCACTGAGGTGAAGACCACTGGATATAGTACAGCCGTTCAGGCACATGGTCTTTAATTTCCTGGGCAAAGACGCGATGATTGTTTCCTTGAAGTGTACTGGGCTCTGATAACGTGAGCATGTGGCTAGCTGCTAGCCCCAGAGAGCTCATTGGGCTTTAGAACAGATCCGGACAGATCGCTCGCACTTGACTGTAGTGTAGTGAGAGAATTCATGCGGAACAGATGGCCATTCTGTGGTCTGCGCTGCGTTTGGAAATGTTTTGCATCTTGCATCTTAAACATTGTAGGTTGAATGAGTTCCCATAGACAGTGAGGAGTACGCGGGGGAGAGAGAGGAGAGGCGGAGGGTGATAATCGTGTGATAACCTAATGGAAATACTATTAAAAATGCAGGGCCATTAACATATGACATTTCCCAGTGCACATTCTATTTGGGAGTGTGTTTGCTAAGTTATTGTAGGGGACCTAGAGTGGGAGTAGGGAGTGGGAGTGGGGAGTAGGGAGTGGGAGTGGGGGGGGGATGGAAAGAGAGAGGAAGGCTGTGGAAAGATAATATCTATAGAGAAATTATGAAAGTGAGAGAGAGAGAAAAACAAATGAATTCTTCTGAAATGTATTCTTGTCTAACACATATGGTCAGAGAATTCTCTCTCTTTTTCGTTCCCTCTCGTTCTCTTCTCGCTTTGTGCTATTTTCGCTCTCTCCCATATCCTACAGATAATGGCGTAATGTATCCGCTAATGAGCTTCATTAGAGAATAAATATTCTTAATTCTATTACTGACAGTGTATTACACTGATGAAGATAAATATAAGGATGGAGCTTTAAATACAGCATTGTGAGTTTTTCTCTTGCTTTGTGTATGCGTTCGTGTTTAGAGGTGTGAGGTGCTTGACTCGGGGGCTGCGATTGCTGTAGGTGAGGATGATTTCCACTGAGTCAGGGCCAGAGGCTGCTTAATTATTAACTGCCACCCCTCCATGCCACACTCAAATAAGAAGAGCCTGAATTAATTATTATATGCTCAGGCTCGCTCGCTTGACTGATAGCTAACAATTTGTTTTGTTTACAGGAATGGTGGCCTGCTGAGATTTAGCTCATGCTGCTGTGTGTGTGTTTATCAGTGTGTGTGTCTCCATGAGTGAGTGCAATTAGACGGCTGATTCCTGATCAGGCCACAGACTCCCGCTTACTGCTAATGAGGTGTGTTTGTGTGCTGCACAGGGAGTGCACGGACAGGGATAAAGAGGTCATGGATTTTGCCTCTAAAACACAAAAACGTGCATTCTGGCTGGGGTTGCTGCCTCAGCCCTGTAAAATTTCTGTGGCCAGTTTCACCAGATGAGTGTAAATTAGGCCATAAAGTCTTTTCTAAACCATATATGTAAAGTAGTTTAAAACTAGAGATATATAGAATTTTGATGGCACCAAAACGCTTAAGGTGCATCATAACTAGTATTGTGTATGTGTATATATACACACACACACACACACACACATACACACACACACACATATATATATATATATGTATATGTGTGTGTGTGTGTTTCGTGTGTGCATGTATGTATGTGTGTGTGTGTGTGTGTGTGTGTATATAATATATATATATATATATATATATATATATATATATATATATATATATATATATATATATATATATGCACACATATATAATGTAATATTCTGACGTGTCAATTGTATATATTATTTACTTTATGCATAGCACCAGAAATTATGCAAAAAATGGCAAATTATGCAGTTCGTTATTTAAAATAGCCTACATTAAAAATTAATCTTAAAATCTGTTTAACCTAAATGTCAGCTGCTCACTAGTTGCTCCTGCTCTGCACATCATGGCAATGATGAGCCTGTTTTCCTGCAACATACAGTGAAAAAAAAAAGTTAGGATTGAGAAAAGTTTATGGGATCCTGTCTTTAAAAATAATTCAGAGTTTTGTGTGAAGCCATAGAGCCACACTTCTCCCACAGGTCTCTTTTGCACTAGCACACTTTCATCGTGCAAAAACAGCAGTCTGTTACTGATCGCTGTGCGAGTCAGTCAGAGTGCCTCTTCCTGTACAAGTAGGTGGTTCTTGGTGACATTAAAAGACGAAATAGACAGATTCGCTGGCAATTAGCAGAACGGATGGCTTTCAAGGTTACACAAACTATGTTTTTTTACTATTACTATACGATTACACATACCATTTCTGCTTTAAACAGCGGGCAAATTAACAATTCCAAACAATTCCTGCACTTCACAATGAAGTGGTGTACTCAGAGTATCCATCATCTCTTGTAGGTGTACTTGATATGTGCTCGTTCTGCTGTGCTGCTTGCCGTTCTCGATGTGGAAGTGTTCAAACTGGGATTGAACGACAAATTAACAGTGGACAAATAGAGAATTGGCTACTAATTCATTTGCATTTGAAAAGTTAAAGCAAGGTTTTCCCATTTCCCAAATTGAACAGCCGTGTGATGATTTTTTTTTGTATTTATTTATTTATTTATTTATTTATTTTAGCTGGTGTTCATAAACACAACTTTTATTTGCTCTTAAGTGGTGAACAGCCATTATAAATTCTTAAAAGAAAAATCATCCGTAGAGAGTTTCTGGACACCAGCTGATATTGCATGTCATGTTAAGCAAAATGGTGACATCTAAGTGGAGCTTCATGCGGAAATATTTCAAACAAAAAAATGACGTTTGTATGGTGTAGGTTTATGCCACTCATAGTTATTGTTTTGTTTGTTAGCTGGTGGTACATGCCTAAAACACAAAGATAAATTATTAAATCAGCTGAAAAATAAAGCTTGGATTACGTCTTACAATAAAAAATAACTGTCTGTTTTCCTTTTGTCATCGACCACAACCTAAAAATGAACAAATCCAAACAAACTTTACAATACATGCACTTTACAATAAAGTGGTGTACTTGTAGTATTCATCGTCTCTTGTCTTGTGTACTTAATATGTGCTCGTTCTGCTGTGCTGCTTGCCGTTCTCGATGTGGAAGCGTTCAAACTGGGATTGAACGACAAATTAACCGTGTACAAATAGCAAATTGGCTGCTAATCAATTTGCATTTGAAAAGTTAAGGCAAGGTTTCCCACTTCCCAAATTGAAGAGCTGTGTGATTTTTATTTATTTATTTATTTATTTTAATTTAGTTTATAGCTGCGAAGTCCAATTTAATGTGTGTGTATAATTATGTATAGATGTCAAGTATGTATAGGTGTAGGCTTTAAATTGTACCACAAATGCTTAGGGTGCATCACAACTAGTAGTGCGTAAAGTTAGTTTAAATCAAAAAACCAAACTCTCTTCACTTTCTGCAACCAATCAGTCATTCTTTCTGACAAAAAAACAGAATATACTACAGTCAACTTGACGCAATAAAGTAACTAAACTTCATCCCTGATATTATATATTTAGTCCAGGTAAATTACTGATGTGCATTTTAAGTAATTTTATGATTGAGTAGTCAAACAAGTACAGAACAAGTAATCAGTTACTCCAAATTTTAAAAAGAGCGTAGTGACGTGTGTAAAATGTATGTTATTCACTTTATGCACAGCACCAATGTAATAACAGAAACAGAACTGTGCTTACTATATGGCAGATTGTTTTCTTTTGTCATTGACCACAAAACAAGCCTACATTTAAGTTGTTACTTGGTACACCTGTTTAAATTTTAGTAGCCTGTATACTTGAACGTAGGGGAAGTTTTTCATCTGAACTAGGCTATGACTGAGCTCAGTCACTGCCTTGATTTTTTTTTTTTTGCTAAATTCACTGAATGAGTAGCTCACTGTGCAGTCTGAAGTAGAAGTCAGCTTAGTTACAGATTCTGATCTACTCAGTTACTGAATTGCAGTGCTGCCTGTTGCCTAAACACATCACCATTAGTGCACTTTTCTGAAACAATTGTCCAATGTTTGGGGTGATCTGAAACAATGAAACTCACTCCTTGTATGCAAATGGTTTGTATAGATAAAAAGAATCAGGTCCAACTTCATAAGAAATGTTTACATATGACAATGCTTGGACTCTGGGATAATTTCTGTCCAGGACTGGAACAGACAACCAAAAGGACGGTGACAGTGCTAGTTTTGTCAGACTAGCTACGTTTTTCTCAGAACTCTACCCTGTAGAAGTACGTGTGGGTGTGTACATGAAGTGTATTTTAGCACACACAGCAGAGGCCTCCTCTGTTCTCTGATTGTTTTATGGGGAGTTGGTAGGGTGTGTTTCAGAGAAGAGGTGTAAAGGTTGATCCATAAATCTCCAAAACGCCCCTGAAATTTGGACCCACTGCTATCGGATCCTCGGGTTTTACAGAGGGGGAATCAGGCGGCCCATTTGGAGGACCGAGATAAGATAAACTACTGTAAAAGAGGGGCTGTTTGCTCTTCGGAATTAAAAAAGGCTGGTACTCCACGCCCAGTGACCCCTGCCATTGTCTCATAGTCTTCGACATCCTTCCTCAACAGAGAGGTTACTAAACGGCAAGGCTTGAGCAACCTCTTTAAGAGAGCTCAGTGAGGGCGCTGGAAAATTTGCAGCCTACATTAAGAGCAGGAGCAGCTTATAAAGCTAAACCAACTGCTGACCTTTAGCACATATTCTATTATTGAAAGTTTATGAATGTCTCCATTAGAATGATTGGTAAAGAGAATATAGGTGTGTGTTTCAGAGAAAGACAGAAGGTGGATAATATAAGATCCACCTTGCTGTTAGTGAGTGTGACCCTGATGAAGCTCACATGTGGAGTGGACATTTAAGCTGCTAATCTGCACTGGACTGAGATTTGGCTGATTCGCTGCTCATGTTCACAGTCATTCTCATGGTTTTGTCTTGCATTGATCACAAATTTAATGTCTGATTCTGATTTCTTTACAGTAATTTTGGCTGATGCTTGATTTTTTTAGCCAGTGGTATTAAACAGAAATAACTTTATTTGCTCTTAAGTGGCAAACTTTAAATTCTTAAAAGCTCAACCGCAAATATTGCCGGACACAAGCTGATATCGCATCTTATGTTGAGCGAAATGGCAACATCTAAGCAGAGCTGCATACGGAAATATTTCAAACAAAAAAATGACATTTGTACAGTGTAGGTTTGTGTGACTCATGGTTACTCATGGTGATTCATGGTTGTATGTTAGCTGGTGGTACATACATAAAACACAAAGATAAATCATTAAATCAGCTGAAATATAAAGCTCGGATTACCTCTTACAATAAAAAATTTTTCTTTTGTGATTCACCACAGTCTAAAATATTTTCTTGGAGCATTTGCATGCTATTCATATTCACACTGTGCAAAAATGTGGATACCAAAAATAGTTAAAATTGCCATATATTATTGTGATGTGGATACTTAGTCGACATGAATCGGACGTCATAGTGAATTCTTCTTCGCTGATAGGTGGGAGCGTTGGGAGAGGGAGGCAAAACATGGTACAATTACTTTTCACGCCCACTAGTGCACGATGATGTAATCAAAAATCATAGACGTGGGCGAGCAAGTCATTACATTTTGATGAAAGATTATGGGAAAACAGGACTTTTGTCTTTAAATGTCGTGATGAATCATGCTTAATGTAACCAGGAACACAAATTAGCAAGGTTAAAAGGGTCAGTTTTGATTTCATGTTGACTTCAAATACATTTGCATATCTTTTGTTTGATGTAAAACCTAATAATATAATGAGTTACTTAGTTTGTTGAATGTGATAAGACCGTGTTCTGTATGTGTATCCAAATCTCATTTTGTGTCCGCTGAGCTTCTTCCTCCTGTTGTAAAGTCTTCCTGTTTTTCGAGTGGTGGAGAAGCACGAATATTCAAGCCCACTTGGTCGTGATGCCTCCATACACTCACACACACATACGCTCACAGACAGACTGTGCGACTGTGGCCTCTACCCCTGCCAACCTTCATCCTCTGAGGAGATTGGGGAGTTTTGTACTGCAGGGAAATGAGATCAGATAAAGCTTTACCCTTGGCTCTTCATACACATATGGACTAATGGATAGCTTAAGCTTCAGTGTTCTGTAGTGAGGCATGATCGTGCTACGATGGTGCCATACTTGCTTGATGCACCACAACATCATTTAGTCTCTGTAGCAAGGTCACTGGAGCTCAAGGCTGAAATGACCCCTGACAGCAGCTACGTTGGATAACATTGTGTAGTATTACGAATGCACACAATATGTGTAGCTTTTCAGAAAGTGAATTCCAAACACTGTTTCACCATTCAGGGAAAATATTCCTAGTTTTGTTGTGAATGGATTGTGTATGCTCTGTATAGCTGCTTATTTTTCTTTTTGAGCACAGAAGCTCAAGTGAAAATCCAAGGTCTCTCACAACACTTTGGTATTTATCACCTGGTACAGTTGTCTGGCCCTGAGGCTGTTATTTGCTTTTTTAACTGCTTGTCTCTCGCGCTTCTCTTTCCTCCTCCCAGTTTATGCTGTTGGTAGCCTTGAGGTTATTGGCAGTGTTGGCCTGTGTGCATATATGCGTGTGTGTGATGTGTCCGCACAGTACATTATTAGTGATTGCGCGTTGCAGAGCAATGTTGTTATCCGATTTATATTCTTCTTCCTGTTCTTCTTCTTTTTCTTTTTCTTATTTTTCTGCCAGATTTTTGTCCGCTAACTCGGCCTGCAGTTTTTTTAAGATATCGACACCATTCCAACTCCAGAATGTTCGGTCCGTACAGTATTTGTACAAGTTTCGTTAAATTCTGATTTGCATATACTGTCTCCTTCATTTTCGCCCCATAGCAATAGCAAGCGCCTAGCAACCACCTGGGATACCATAGCAACCGCCTACCAACACTTAGTAACTGCCTGGGACATCACAGCAACTGGTTAACAACACCTTAGCGACGACCTGTGATACCATAGTGACCACCTTGGATACCATAGCAACCTCCTAGCAACACCCTAGCAACCACCTGGGATACTTTAGCAACCCCCTAGTAACACCTCTGGAACCACCTGGAATTTCACAGCAGCTACCTGTCAACACCTTAGCAACCACATAAAATACCATAGCAACTGCACGGAAAGACCTTAGCAACACTTCTTAAATTGTTTAAGCTGTGCAATCACTCTGCATTTTTTCAGGAAATGCACTATTCTAGTTTATGATATTGGCCTTTGCAGTGCTGCTGTCACGGAAGACAGCAATATGCAAAAGAGCCCTCGAGGCAATTGGTTAAAATCTGTCATGAGTGTCTATTAATTAGCTACTTTAGCTGATGCTAACTAATGTTGAAGGTAGGCTAATGGGCTGTTTACGTAGCCAGTTAACCCAGTGAAACTTTAGCTTTATCTTATTTCTATAAGGCGATTATTGACTTAAAGTAACTCTGTAGTGGGCAATATGGCAAAAATATACATCACAATACTTCGACATTTACACAATGTACTGTATGCATTAGTTTTTCTGAGGTTTGTTAAGTTGGAACAGAGAAAAGGAAGAAAACCAATAATGCCACATTTTAAAAATACCATCAAAAACAGTGCAGTGATTCTTAATCAATGTTTTACACATGCCACTACACTTAATCCAGTTAGACATGACTAATTATGCTCTATTTATAATAAAACATGCAGTCGGTCAGTGTTCTTGAAGCACTGAAGATATCCACAATATGCTCAGATAAGCATGTTGTGATGTAATTTATCACAATAACAGCAAGATATTGTCATAAAAGTGTCACATTATTGACTTACCAATGCATTTTTAATATATTGCATGGAACATCACAAGCATAATATGTATCAGTATAATCAGAGTGCTGTAATACTGTTTGTCTATGTCGTGTTGCCGTGTTGCTGTTGTGGCTGTGTGTTTGTAATGAGAGGGTGGAAATGTTAGAGACCATGGCTATTAACAGGTTAAGACTTCTCCAATGTAACATTCACATCCCTCTGAATGGCTGCAGTATCAGCTATATATACAACATCATACAATGGTTGATCGATAGTCCTTAAAAGCTGTAGCATTCACAGAGCTGAGGCTCAGACTAGCCCTGTGTTTAGTTTTTTGGCTGTCGTTGGAGTGGGGCGGTGCTTCAGGATTTAGTATGGCAGAGTATTTGTTCCCTAAACAAAGCCCAGAGAAACTACCGACCAGGATGTTGGTGGTAGACAACGAAACAAAGACGAGTAAGGCGAGGGGGTGGGGGAGAGTCATGACCAGGGTGTGAGAGGGTGCATGTGTGTGTTCGAGTGGGTTATGAAACGGAGTCCTTCATCTTAGCAGATAGGCAGTGCTGGCAGACTGTAACCTTGGGCCTTTGGCCGTGTGTGTGCATAGATGCGATATTGGTTAGGTATGCAGAGAAAGGACACAGTGCAGCACTGTATATGTACTGTAATACAACTCCGGGAACCGTCTCTGTCATGTGTAAGTAGTGCTGAGCAATATATTGTCATATATTGGCATTGATGCAGCACAACAATATCAATTTAGTTTTAGTGGTACTGATCGCTGCCAAACAAGTCATTAACTGCATTGTATGTTGTTTCCCGGGTGCTTCAGTTTGCTTTGAGCGAAAAATTAAAATATATAAAAACTGAATAAATAATAGGGGTGGTCTGATATGTTGCATGGCTGGTTGGTCTACTAGTGTTTCACCCCAGTGCTACAATAACTGTATTCAAAAGCTGCAGAAATTTGACAGTTGTCAACTAACAGTCATAGCAAAGCTCTGTTTAAAGTTATTGCAGCCTGTGTAAATTTTGTTGAATTATTTTGACAGATAATATCAGTTATCATAATTTTAGCTTCTTAAAATCTTCTTAAAATATATATGCTGTTGTCGGAAGAAAACCTCCTATCACCATTTTTGTCGTTTCTCAGTTTTTGACACGATCTGAAAATGCCTGTTGCCCTTTACATTGTATGTAATGTAAATGTAAAATGTAAATTATGTAAAACAAACAGCTACAAGGTTTTCTTTCGACAACACCGATATATGTATGTGTGTGTGTGTGTGTGTGTGTGTGTGTGTGTATTTATATATGTGTGTATTTATATATGTATGTATATATATGTGTGTGTGTGTGTGTGTGTGTGTGTGTGTGTGTATATATATATATATATATATAGCTGCTGTGGGAAGAAAACCTTTTTGGCGTTTATTTTTAGTTTTTGACATCATTTGAAAATGTGGCCCGTTACATTTTGTATAAATTTCATGATGAATGGACCAAAAGAAATGGCCAAGAATGACTTGGAAAAACGTCTGGTTCCATTGACTTACATTATAAGTAAATAAGGTTTTTTCTTTCTCCTGTAAAATTATTGTTTTGGAGATATGAGGTTTTCTTCCGACAACAACAATATATTAGTACTGGTCATGCTTTAATAAATAGTTTCCTTTCTAGACATTCGCACTCTGGTTGGTTCATTGGTTCATATTTACAATACTCTGTAAGTTTCCTATTGGTGTTATTTTACGGGGCCCAGATCCAACATTTTTCTTGTCTTGTATTTTATCTTTATTCTTGAGGTTTACTTATGTCAGTCAGTCAGAATTAATTGTTTACATTACCATTTTCCAGCCTCTCTTCATCCTTTATAATGCTTTTGTTACTGTGCTTTTAAGATTAATATATGTAAATGACCTCTGTTCTGATTGGTGGCCTGTGTTGTGCCTCATTCAAAATGTCTGGGTGATCTTATAATGTCTGTTTGAATGGGTGGAGCTAAATTGCTGTAGATGGAACAGACAGATATATGGGTTATTTTCTGTGACGCCAAAGTGACCAGTATGTTTTGTAACTTATATACTACATATGTGTTCATATACTATATTAAAATCTTTTATTTCAGATAGTGAGGGAAATTTGGTTTTGGCCCTTAAGGAGAAGAAAATCAAAGAAACTGTCTAATCAAAACAAACTGTGCCAGGTTTATAATGCAAAGTTTATTAACTTTATTAAGGCAAAAGCAATTATTATCTCTTTCTGTGATCTATTTAAAAAAATTGTAATGTTGATTTGTATCATTACTGCCCAGCACTGTGCAGCATAACATTAACAGTACAGAAAAGGTCTCGCAACACACACGGTACCACACACAGTCGTGTCCCTTAGTCAACAACAACGCAGTATTGTACTCGTCTTCCCAGTAGGTTGACCACACAGTCTGCATCATCTCTTACTGATTCTTATACTGTCTCTGCCTGTTTGTGCCACAGTGTACCTGTGTATGATGCTGTATGAATGGAACCCATCTGTTCTCTGCCTAATAGAAATCTGAGGCCTTGACTGGCTGTGCAGTTTTATTGTAGGTCATAAAGGGTTTATAATGAGTGATAGATGGAGGATAGCTGTAGTAAAGCTGCTCTGAGTGTGCTGAAGGTAATGGAGCATACAGACCCAAAATAAAGACAGTACACTTCACCTACCACTCCTTCTCCACTGCTCTCTCTCTTGCACTCCACAGGCACACGCCAGGACTGCTCAACCAGCTTTAATACCCGTTCTCAATCGGATAGTCACGCCGCAATACGAGACCTTTGTGTGGTTGTTTTTCTCCCCAGCTCTTTCTCTCCCTGTGTGAATGGGCATGTTTAAGCCTGTTATGAAAGTCCATCAACAGAAATATTAAATGCATAAGGATTTAGCTATAGGGATTTTGGGATGTAATCTTTTTTTTTTACCTCAAATAACAGAACTGTCACTGCAGTCTTCCCCTGTATATGTATACACACCCACACACACCCTCCTCCACTGTTACAATCCATTAAAATGAGAGCCTGTTAGCATCAGGAGAGAGTGGAAGGGAGAGATGAGAGAAGGCTTTGTGTAGTCTGGACCAAATAAAGGGCTGCAGCCTGTCTGCCTATCTCTCTCTCTCTCTCTCTCTCCTTTTGAGCTCCTCCTCCACAGAACTGTGTCCATAACCAAAAGCACCCCTCCTCCTCCTCTCATCCTCCCCCATCCCTCCATCTCTGCTACTGCAGCCCTGCCCCACCATCACAGACCCCTAGATTAGAGCGTGATGCCACACACACACTGCATAGATCCAAGACATGCTGGGCAGCCCAGCTCTGGTTCTTCAAAAGACTCGGCCCGAAGTACTAAGCCGTTTGTTCCAGTTTAAGGTGCAAATTGGATGTATTCTGCCCTGGTGTTAAGTATTAAGCTGGCAATTAGACTAGTCATGCAGTTCATGGGCTGTATGCATGGTAATATACAAAATATACTTCTTTTCCTCATGCATATGCGTTTGAGGGAGGGCCGCACAAAACATGGGCTGATCAGCTGATTTTAGAGCAGCTCGCAGCTGGTTTTGCATAGATTTTCCTATTTAAAAAAAAATAAAATACCGACATAAATATGTGTAAGAATCTCAAAGGGCCTGATGTTAACGTACGTGTGAGAAGACGCACTTCAAAATGTGCCGTGAGTTCGCTCGTTTTTATTTTATAAAAAATAACAGAACAGAATGTTTTGGTAGGGAAAGAACCTAATTTCAATGAAGAATAACTGCTTGATTTATTAACACTAGTAGTTCTTCCTGACTGAACGTTTGTCTTGTGTTTTGCCTCGAGCTTGTTGACTTGTTAACTCCATTATTTCACTGTGTCTTTTAACCATATGAAGCTGTGCATGGCCCAGTTATCAGTATCATTGTGCAGAACTGGAGCTTTCTGCATCACTATATAAAATTCCTTTCTTGTTGGATGCATTGTGTTTGTTTTTTTTTAAGTGACCAGAGCCCTTATATTTGATTTGTTTGATCAGTGCAACAATAAAGAGTGGTTTATTCCTCTTCATGTGTTTTCTTGCTCAGAAATGCAGCTCATGAATCTCGGAAATTTCAGCTTTGTTAGATTCTGTTCTTTACATGTCAGTTAAACACAGAAATTAACGGAATCAATAGAAAAGGCTAGACAAAATGGCTAAAATAACCACTTTTTTGTTAAACCCTGCAGCTCCCAAGTGTGCAATTAGTGCAGGGGCTTGAACGCAAACTGTGCTTAGCCCCCCGTTAAATTCAGGTGCGTTGTGGGTGCATATTGCAGTCACTTCAAAGCACATTTTGCATTGCACCTGCACTCATATGGACATCTGGCCCACTCTTTGTGTGTTTCGGTGTGCCGGTCTTTGATTATGGGGATGTTAGTGTGGGTAAATATGTTTATGTGTATATTTTTGCCTTTATTTCTCATTCATTTTTCACACCATTTGGAAACTTCAGCTGCCCTTTACGTTGTGTAAACATTTTATAATGAATCTATCAATAGAAATAGCCCGTAATTACTTTGTAAAATCTTATTATATTAACGTACAAAAAGTTCACCTTTTTCTTTTCCCTGTGTAGTTATTATTTTGGAGATGCAAGGTTTTGTTATGACAGCGACAGTGTGGTGTATCTATGCATATTGTGTATACTTGTGTGGTGTGAATTTTGTAAAGTAAACTAATAAGATAAGCAGGGCCTCCTCCAGAAAGCTTGGCCTGCTGATGTCGCCCAGTGTGTGCTGAGTGTGTTTTGGAGCCTGCAGGAGCGTGGTGGTGTTCGCGAGGCCGATGTGGTGGGCGAGACTGGTCTGATGGCTGAGGCAGCACAGGCCGCTCACTCTCCCTCCTCCAGCTTTCCCTCTTTACTCCCTCATTTGCCAAGAGAGAACCAAGAGCCGCCGGCAGCGTCTGCCCTCGCTCATGAACCCGCCGTTACGTGGGCCGCTTATACTGTATGCTGCTCAGTCTCAGCACACACACACATACACAGGCACACACAGCTGCTATGAGGGACAACTCAGCCAGATATGCTGGAGGGAAAGACTGATTTGTGTGTTTGTGAGTGTTTGTGAGTGTGTGTGTGTGTGTGTGTGTATCTGTGTGTGTGTGTGTGTGTGTGTGTGTGTGTGTGTGAGAGAGAGAGAGAGAGAAAGAGCTAGGCTGGGCTGCTGACTTTGTGAATTGCATTAGGTAAAGTACAGAAAGGTTATAGAGAAAGCTATGGAACTTCAACAAACAGCAGAAAAGTCCTGTTAAAATCATCAGCTCTGACTAAAGGACCAGTGACAATAGCTTTTTGTGAGGGAATTTCTGATAGGGAGTTGAACTGAATTTGCTGCGACGGATGGTTTCACATTGCAGACTTTCTGAGACTTTGCCTGATCGCAATTATTAGAGCTGACTATAGTTATTTTCCATAGTTGTTAGTTGTCATATATTAATCATAATCATATATTATTTAGCTGAGACAAGTGCATGTAAATAATGCAAAAAAAACATCAAAAGTTAAAACGGTTATTTCAGCTGGAGCTCTGTCTTTTGCCACTTGGGAGCTGCTAAGTATCGACAGCTAACAAGCAAGATAGTTCATCACCGAATTTGGACAGTTTAGTCTTGTAGTTCCACACAGTGAACAAAAAAAGAAATTGCTCATCACAGTTATTTATATGGCAATTTATCATCAGCTAAAGTTTCAGGTCGTGATAGAGCTTCAACATTCATAAATTCTGGGTGACAACTTTAAATATGTTTATGCTTAGTGAGTTAGCTCGCTTGCTAACTGCACAAAAATGGTGGAGTTCTTTCATTGCCAGCCTTGGTCACGTATATGTTGCAGTATGCATTTTGTTAGTGTGACTACAGCAATGAGCAGAGCATCCTAGAATATTCAGAATATCCCAATGTCGTTCATCTGTAACCAGGGTCGAGGTGAAAATGTGTAAATCCAGCCACCATATTTTTTTGACCTGCTGCCCACGCAACATTGTTAGACATGTCACTGTGCTTGGAGGAGAATACTAACTGTCTGCTTATGTCTAGGTGACCCCTGTAACCCGTATAGTTGAGCTCCACATTGCTTATATTAAAGGACAAAAACATCTTTCCCACTCTGTTATAGAATGGATGTACGCGCCAGAGATTCCTGGCGATGAGCCACTGGCTATAAATTGTTCACCTCAACTGTTGTAGAAGCAGCGCCATAGGTCAGCCAGCTCAGGAGTACCATTATTATAGTCAGAGGAGGAAACTTTCTAATTACAGCCACTCTTGTTGCAGTACTTGTGGACATTTTCTCTGTTTCTTGTGTTATTTTTTTTTTTTTAGCATAATTAAGTTGTAGTAATTTCACTCTTCGACTTTGACTATTTTAATTTTTAATGATTGTTACAGTGCAAAATTATGATCTTTACATTATAACTAAAATCTTAACCAAATAGTATTCACAAGTAGTTTTCTATAAATTTCTTTTTTATTTCTATTATGTAGCTTTAGAATCCAAAGCACCGCATCCTAAAGCTGTTGTTTATATGTTCTGTTGTGAGTGCCTGTCAGCCAGCCACTTTAGCTCATTAAGCTAATGTTGAAGATATACTAATGGGCAGTTTAGGAAGCTAGTAAACTCCCTTTTATTTACAGTGGTGATATTAGGAACAAGAGGTCACAAAAACATAAATATAGCCATTTTCCTTTGTGAACAATGTTTTATCAAGTTTTTCAAGTTTGGTCAATTATTTGAAAATAATTGACCAATGACAGTTGACAATCTGGGAAGGGGTGGTAGTGGATGGTAGCATAAAAGAATCTTGGTGCACAGAAAAGCATGCATGTGTACTGAAGCCTGTTTAGTACAATGATGTGATTCTGTAAGAATGTCTATACAGAATTTCCAGTAGGAGATGCCATTTCATGCCAAACTTGTGTCTTTGATTGGGCCTTATTCAACCTTGCAGTCATACCTTAAAGGGTCACAATTCTAGCAAGTGTAAAAATCCCAAAACTGTGTACATTTAAAATTAGGAATAATATAATTGACTTTTTTAGATGCAGTTAAGAGAATTGCATTATGCATTGATTTAAATATGTTGGTATGGTATTCAGAAATCAAAGAGAATGGTTTCAGAAACAGTTAAGAATTTATTAACAAATAGTCTGTATGAGTAATAGGCTGACATTCTCAGATCATACGGTCAGTTCCATAAATATTTGGACAGTGGCACAATTTTTTGTAAATTTACCTCTGTACACTACCACAGTGTTTTTGTAATGAAGCAGTCAAGATGGGATTGAAGTGTAGACTTTCAGCTGTTCAAGGAGTTCAACAAAAATATTGCAGTAATTGTTTAGGAATTTGTCATTTTATTACACAGGGTCTAAAATAATTGGACAAACTAACATAATTATGAATACAAGGATCATTTTTAATACATCAATGCAAATCTTTTGCAATCAGTGACGGCCTGAAGTCTGGGAATCATCAATTCTTTCCAAAAACTTTCCATCTTTGGAATGCTTTGTGGGGCTTTTATTGCAACCGCCTTCACCTGCTGGTTGTTTGTTTCTTTCTGCCTTTAGTAAGTTTGTCTTCAGTAAATGAAAAGCATGCTCAGTTGTGTTGAGGTCAGGTGACTCACTTGGGTTGCTTTCATGTTATGTTTTGGCTCATTATCCATCTGTACTGTGAAGCACTGTTCTATCAGTTTTGCATCATTTGACTAAATCTGAGCAGAAAGTATAGTTCTATACACTTCAGCATTCATTCTGCTACTTCTATCAGCAGTCACATCATCAATAACACCAGAGATGCCCAGGCCATAACATTGCCTCCACCGTGTTTGACAGATGATGTGGTATGCTTCGGATCATGAACTCTTCCTTTCTTTCTCCATACTCTTCTCTTCCCATCATTCTGGTACAAGTTAATCTTAGTTTCGTCTGTCCAGAGAATCTTGTTCCAGAACTGAGTAGGGTTTTTTAGATGTTTTCTAGCGAAGTGTAATCTGGTCTTTCTGTTTTTGAGTGTTATCAGTGGTTTGCATCTTGAGATAAACCCTCTGTATTTACATCCATGAAGGCGTCTCTTGATTGTAGACTGTGACAATGATACACCAACCTCCTCTAGAATGTCCTTGACTTGGCTAGAGGCTGTGAAGAGTTTTTTGCATTTCAGTGCATTCCTTCTTTTTAAGAATGTACCAGATTGTTGATTTGGCCACTCTTGAAGCTTCTTTGATAGGTTTGTTTTGCTTTTTCAGCCTAATGATGGCCCCCTTCACTTGCATGTGTCACTTGCAACACCTCTTTGCACTGCATATTGAGAGTTCCCTTGAACAGCTACCAAATGCATATTCAACACTTTGAATCAACTCCAGACCTTTTATCTCAATTTGTCATGTAATATCAAGAGAACAGGACACACCTGGCCGTGAAACTGCTTATCCGTCAACTATCCAATTACTTTAGGGCAGAGGTGCCCAATCCTGGTCCTGGAGATCTGCCACCCAGAGTTTAGCTCCAACCCTAATCTAATACACCTGATCCAGTTAAGGAAGGCCTTCAGAAGTATCTGAGTCAGGTGTGTTGGATCTGAACTCTCCAGGGTGGTAGATCTCCAGAACCTGGATTGAGCTTTAGAGTATGTGAAAATGGACTATATTAAAAAGGCTGTAATTCCTTCACGGTTAATGCAGTATTTTTGTTAAACCCCTTGAATCAAAGCTGAACATTTACACTTCAGTCACAATTTGATTGCTTCGTATCAAATCCATTGTGGTTGTGTGTGAAGCAAAATTACAAAGATTGCATCACTGTAAATACTTACAGACCCAACTGTATCCCTTTTTATTTTCTCTCCATAATGGCCAGTGAACCTACATGTCTTCAGAGATTTATATGTAATGTTGATAAAGGTGGTATATCTGAAAAAATGTGTTTTCTCTGGACACTATTTTGTGTTACAACCTCTCTGCCATGAGTGGATTTGCATGAACAGAAATGCATTCTCTGCCAACAACTTATCTCAAAACAATCTTAAAACAGTCACCGTTTCTTGTAAGAGCTTTCTGTGGGGTTGCTTTTTGAGGCATTAAACACTTTAGACATCTGGTTCCTGTGTAGAACAGCACATTTTACATCAGACCGCTGAATAACTTTGTTTACATTTTAAACATCTAATTATTCAGATCTGTATTCAAGTGAATTACTAGTGGAGTAGAGATTTTTAGCTCTCTTTCCACTTCAATACGGTTTTACGGAATGCTGGAATACTTCTAGATTTGTTGTTGGAGAACAGAAAGGAGTGAAAGGGGGAGCAGAGGTGTGTCTTTTTGTGGCTTTGAGTGTTGACTGCAGCCATGTAGGAACAAGAAGGAGGGGCAGCGCAGAGCCCCTCTCAAGGCCATTTGGAGGGGGGGTGTGAAACAGAATGCACCACAGCAGCTGGACTGTACCACTGTACCGAGCTGCACAGAGAAAAGGCGACGGGAGAAAAACAACACGGGATGGGTTGTATTAAATTGGTAAGAGATGCAAATGGGTGATAGGTTCTCTGTGCATTTTAAACATTAACTGAGGAGGCTGCTGCAGAGAGAAGCACAGCAGGGCACAGGGCGAGCAGGAGAGTGAAGAGATGTTTAATAAAGTGAATTAATCCTTATTCACACTGTTGCTGGTGTGTGTAGTTTGTCTGTGCATGTCTGCATGGGTGTGAGAGTGTGATTCTGCAGAGTATAATGAGAGAGAGAGAGGTTGAATATTAAACATAATGAAAATCCTAATGACATTCCTGCGAGGGGAGCAAAGGCAGAATGTCAGTGACCCAGATTGAGATCACCTTTCTGCTGAATCTTTTATGGGGAACAAAAATTGGAGCAAATTTAATTTGGCGATGAGTGGAGCGGTGCAGAAGGAAGGGGAGCTGAGCAGAAAGACTGGAGAATAGGGTATTTTAGTAGCTTTAGGTTGGTTATTGGTGATATTGTTTTTTGTGTGTGTGTTCTTTGACATTGGACGCGTGTTCTCATTTCAGAGAAATGAGTTTTGGATGACCGTATGGCTAAGCATGTGGATTGAGACGCATGAACTTTATGTTCATGGATTGAGCCGCCTAGTAATCTGGGGATTAAGTAGTAAAGTGAGGTATCATGGTGGTGTACTCATTTCTTTAGGCTGACTGATGGCGTGAAATACAACTCTAATACCTCTGCCCTAACCTCTCAGGCTTTGCTCTACTTGAACTTTTCTCATTGCAGAATCATTCTACACAGTACAGATATTTACATAAATATGTTATGTAGAAGCACTTTTTCCTCTTGTGCTTGTCATCTTCTGTTGTTTTCCATCAGCGCCTTTTTGTTTTTTATTTTTGTTGTTATCACTGCTTCATTTTGGGCTGTGTTGTGCACTGTTGAAGCTTTGTAAAATGATGATGAGTTTTGGAAAGTAGGCTATACAACAACATATTAATATGTTTATTATTATTGTCATTACAGTGATCACAAAGACCTACATAAGCGTGCAAACAAGACTGAGTGGCATGAACAGTTCACATCACCACAGTGGACAAATGTTAATGGAATTCAGTCATATTTGCTGACAGTTGTTTTATTTTTACTTAATCTTAATCGGTTTACCATCCAGCTATGTATCAGCAATTTCTTACACATATATATTATTTAATATATGTGTGTAATCATCAGTTATGCTTTGCCAAATCTCAGGCTACTCTCAACAAGCTTACATTTTAGCTAACAATGAATGGACTAACACTCTATTGGGCTTTATGTCAGTTACATATTTGTTTGCAGAATGAATTTATTGTTATTAAATGTGTGAGTTTTGTAAAGGAGCTATATGAGCAATGTATTAATAGTGTTATCATTATTATTATTATTATTATTTGGAAGTCTTAATGTCTCATCACTTAAGCTCAGCTGTAATGTTCTGCCTGTAGGCAACTTAAGAAGGTCCTGCTACTTTCAGTTCTTCAGAGTTTGGCTCCCTCCGGCCCGCTCTTAGCCCCCCACCCCCTTCAGCTGCTCTAAATGTAGGTCAGCTGGGTGTCGAGCCCTGCTGAGAGCAGCTTTGCTTAGCTGTAATTATGAAACCTACACCTACACCTCTGTCTGATGGATCCAGTCCTGCTAGAAGTTTGCCCATCTGAATTTCACTGTGATTTGCTTTGTAGCCATTATGAGGAAAGATGCTGTACTGATCTGCTTTCAGGCAGTTAATGAAAACTTCCTCCGCTATCAGGTCACTGTGTTTGTGTCCGATTAGCGACAACTCGCGAGGAATACCGCTAACCAGAATGAACATATACCTAAGACCTAATATCGAACGAGTTTTAATGTTATATGTATTCAGTGTTCATACTGGCTAATCGTGAGAGGTTTCTGGAACGTGCAGTAGCGAACGTTTGCTGAGGGTCTTTGAGTGTTCAAAGCCTTGCCCAGATCACAGTAGAGCCGTTTATTGTGCCGCTCCCATCCAAGACTCTCCAGCTTCCTCTTCAGTAAGAGAAAAAGAGCCGGAGAGAAGAGGATGCATGTGGTAGACAGATGGGTTAAGTCGGGGTTAAGCAGCTTTCAGGCGTAGGGATTGATTGGCACTCACATGCTGGTGCTGAGTGCCAGCATGCTCTCTAGGCACACACATCATGGACCAGTCAAAGAATCACCACTGCCAAATGTAGCAGCCTGCAGCAGTCTAAGGTATGTGTTTCAGATGCTGGAGAAGAACTGATTTGATTTGAAGATTTGGTGCAATTTTGCAGGGTGTTCAATTTTACAAAGGTCTGCAAACATGACTGAATGGCATGAACAGTTATCGTAACCCAGGAATGGTTAACTGCTGATGGCATTCCGTCATGTTTCCATCACTGGAACTTGTTTTATTTTCTCTTTGACTTCATCTTTCTGTTCATCATCCAGCTATATTTCTGCAGCCTTCATAATTTTTTAACCACCTGCATCAGTTGTGTTTTGCAAGATCTCTGTGTTCTCAGAAAGCACACATTTGCACTTTCTTGGGCTGACGGGGAATGGACAAGGACACTATTGTGCTTTACATTGGTTACTTATTTGTACTCAGAACAGATTTGTGGAACAGGTTGGGTTTTGTAGTGGCACTTCAAATTACCATGTTTTAATGGCACTACTGAGTCTGAACAAATGAAACTTGCTTTGGAGCTTGGTCAGAAGAAAAATGCATACTTTCCACTTTCCACATATTTCTGACACTTCTTTACTCATAGACCAGCGAAGATAAATTGAACTATAAATGAAGCTCACTGACCTAAACTGTGGCTAGCGTCTGGTCTTGTGAGCTGCCTTCAGGCAAGTGGTTTGCATTAGTGCATGTGATTGGACGAGACACAACCAAGGATCTGCTCCAGAAGCTGTGCTGGTATGTATGTTAATGTAACAAGATTGCGCTAATTTTGGAACATATAAGGTTGAAATTTTGGCACAATATAAAAAGGATAGGGTCTGTGTATCTTTTGGTCATTTGACTTTAATATCAAATCTATTATTGAAAAACAGGAAAATGGGTCAGTTCTCATTTTTGGTTCTGTTATTGGTAGTGGCAATATCAAGAAATGGCTTTGTTTTACAATTAGTTTTATGAAAAACAAACTAATCATAAATTACAGAAGAAGAATGAAGGATCGTATTTTATTTATCCATATTTAAAGTTTTCTATCACTGGAACCAGAAACAGAGGGCACGTATGGTCACAGAAGCACAGAAACCGGGTGGTAAAAAAAAGACAAAGATGGGAAAGATCAGGCATGAATGTTTGCAATTAAGGGCCTAGTCCTATATGATGCTTTTATAGGTGTTTGTATATTTGATGTAGCTATTCTGTCAGCAAAAAGCTAAAGCGATATGGGGAAGAGACTCTACAAGACTCCTGACATTTAACAGCAAAATCAAAAGAGAAACGAAAGTCATGCTGCCCAATAATGATGAGAAAAATGAATGTTGTAATGTCACGTCGTCATGTAAATGTATAGCAGCTGTGTTACAGCTGCAGTCGTAAGAATTATAGCTGTGAGCTGTGCGCTGTCCTGTGTTCATATTGGTCCTATAATACTGTGGCAGCTGGCACTGGCTCCTGTTTTAGGAAGAAGCTTTAGAGATGTGTAAAAAAGGGACGGTGTTGAGGTTTAAAGGACCAAAATCACGAGTGTATCTGTAGCATCCATATGCCTGCGAGACACATGTGCATGCAAAGTGGAGTCAGTTCTGCACAGCCCTAACAAACAGGCCCGATTTCAGTGATTTCTATGTTTTTGAGACCATGCGTGCACCCTGCACATCTATTTCCGATTAAGGCGGTAGATTTAATTTGGATAAATAAAATACGACCCGGCGATAGATTTATTTTTTTGTTTTTTGGATAAATAAAACACGACCCTTTATTTCATTGTTGTTTTTTTATGATTTTTTTATGATTAGTTTGTGAAAGTGTAAAACAAAGCTATTTCTTGATTTTCCCACTGACAATAACAGAACCAAATGCGATAATTGACCCATTTTCCCATTTTTCAATACTGATTTTAAAATGAAAAACAAAAGACCAAATAACCAAAAGATACACGGATGGACAGCTAGCGTTTTTAAAATTCTGCTTAAAAAAAGGACAAAACAAACAAACAAACAAAAAAACAGTCTACTTGATGACCTCTGCTCTACAGGGTGTTAGATGGGGTAGGCAGTGAGAGGAGTAGGTGTGTGGTCGGCTCAGCTGGTGGAGAGGAATATGTCAAATGGCCATCCCTTGAGTGATTGTGTCTCAGCCCTGTGGAGATTTCTGTTAGTGGCTCTTAGAGATGGGCTAGAGATGGACAGAGGCAGAGAGAGAGAGAGAGAGAGAGAGAAAGAGAGAGAGAGAGATAGAGAGGAGGTGGCATCTCGGAATAGATTCTTGATGAGTCACTCTCTTAAAAAGCTTGGACTGCAGGTAGCCTTAGCCTCTCTCCCCCTCACAATCAACCTTCGTCAGCCTACCGCTGAGTCTGTCTGTGTCTGCGCGTGGGGGAGAACTTCAGGCATGTGTTTGTCAGTAATGCAGCCCCTGTAGTTCTGTGTAACTGAACAGATTTCCTTAATACGACCTACCAGAGGAGCAGATTAAAGGCACAGTGTTCAGTAGTAGGTGGCAGAGGCTTCGTCTGTCGCTTGGCTCTGTGTACAGCATCTCTACACAACGGATTACATTTTTACAGTACAATAGATTACAGGACTGAAATAAAAAGACAAATGCATTGGTCTGTTCATGCTCTGCGTACAAATATAAATGCTCAGTAACCTGTTGTGTGTTTGGACAAGCTTTACAGATCATTGACAAAAATCCCTACACCCCTAATGCAGGGGTGTCAAACTTAACCATTGAAAGGGCCGTGTTAAAAATCTCAGCAAATCCGAGGGCCAGAGAGCGTTTATATTTTAATACGCCAAAACGTCAACAGCAAAATGTAGCTACTTGTAGTAAACCTTCAAATATTACATGTAAATGCATGATATATTTAGGCTACATTCTCTATAGATGACTATTAAAGCTCTTTAAATGTCCCCAGGATGTAGGTCTTTTACACCTACCTGTCTGCTTAGTCTTGACACCTGACATTTTTTCTTTGCTGCAAGTTAACCTATTCTTAATCAGTTTCTGAGCTGCTGAGTGTTTATGGTATTTGTAGTGTTTATGTTGCTGAAACACAGCTGTGTGTTTGGTAATATGCCATTTGTAATTGGGTACAGAACTGCTGTCCCATGGATTGTTGTTAGGAGTGCTGATTGTGAAATAGGCTAATATTAATAGAAAATCAAAATAATTTCGAGGGGTGGATTGGATTGTGCCACGGGCCTGATCTGGCCAGCGGGCCTTTGTGTTTGCTCAGTTCTCTGGCCAAAATAAATCTGTCTGTCTATTATCAAATGTAAAGTTCAGATATCAAGTCTGGCACAGATCTGATCACTCATATAGCAGTGTGTATCAGAGGAGAGCAGGCTTGTGAAAGAGGGCAACCTCTAGTTCTGATATTCTAGTGCCACAGTAGACTTGAATTACAGAATTTGATCTGAGTGCTTTTTTCTAAAATATTACTTTGGTTTTATTGAAATACAGTGTTGAATAGAGAACAAATATGTAAGCAGTGAACCTCTTGTAGCGTTCTTCAAGCCCTAAAAAGATCTGTTTGGGCTTCCCTATAGACTAGACAGTCCAAACAGTATTTAGGGTTAGTTTAAGGACCTATTATCACTGTTCTAGTACACATACATGTGTCTACACTCTGTCAATTAAATCAGTTCAACTTGCCATATAGCACTTTGTAGTTCTACAATTACAGACTGTAGTCCATGTGTTTCTCTGCATACTTTGTTATCCCCCTTATACCCTGTTCTTCAAGGTTGGGGACGATTGATCTGTCAAAGATGAAAGCTTTAAGTTCTGTTGATCTGATGATCCACTGGGTCCTGCACGTATGTTAGAAGTCCAACTTTCTCTAGATGTTTTAATCTGATATTTTTTAAATTAATTTAGATAAATCCAGTTTTTATTTGACTTTCCCCTTCATTATATATAATCTTCGCAGAGATATCTCCTGAAAAATGAATAACTTTTAAGTTTGACTGAAAATGAGAGAAATAGAGGGTGGTCTCTAATTTTTACACTGTACTGCCGTCATGCACTTATTAGCTGGATTACACAAAATAAACAAACTATTTTTAGTTCTGCCCTACAGTTACTCATTAGGGATTTTTCTTGAGATTCTTTGCCAACATGCTGTCAAGCTTGTCTGAACTGCCAACAGTTACTATGAAAAATCGCTTTTATGGGCGGAGCATGGATGAATCATTTGTATAGACTTGGAATTAAAGAGGAGTCCTTCGGCACAGGACTGTGTGAGAACGAGAGTGTATATGTGTATGTGAGTCGTTATGGTTTGGCCATTTATCAGAGCTGTGTGAATATGGCTGAATAGAGAGGAGAGAGGTGACATGAAACCATCCAGTCTCCTCCACTCTGGGGAACACTTTTAGTGGTGAAGTATTTGCTCTACAGCTGCCAGTGGAGACATTTGCTCTGCTTTTTCTGCCTCTCTCTCTCTCTCTCTCTCTCTCTCACTGTGTGGTTTCATTGCTTCTCTCGCCCCACCAGTGTTTCACTGCTGGCCTTTGTCCCCTCGCACTATTTCTTTCTTTCTCCCTCTCTCGTTCCTCGCACCTCTCTGTCTCCACACCACTGCGGGTGGAAAATTGGTCCCTTTAGCTCGGCACACGTGCCTTTCCCCTCCTCCTCCCCTTCCCCCACTCCTTCAGCACCGCCACCCTCTCTCGCTCCCTCACTCCCTCTCTCCATTACTCTCTCACTCTCTCTCTGTTCTGGAGCGCTCCAATGTGGTCAACCCTCAGTCCCTATCCTGGGCTTGTCTGAGAGAGTCTGTATCTCTCTCTCTCTCTCTCCCCTCCTGTTCTGTATGCCGTCCAGCATCCCTGCCGCCCCCCAACACCACCTCCCACCCTCCTGGGGGGTTGGTGTTTCTGGCCCAGTGCCAGGCTGCACGCCTGCCTTTTACACACACAGAGGGAGGGAGCTCCTTCTGTCATTCACTCTTGCTGTATTGTATTCTGCATCGGCCTCCAGTCTGTCAGGAACAGCTGAGTACATGGGCTTATTCTTTACAACAATGTCCTGATTCTGTAGGTAAACCAGATGACCAACAAAATGGTCCTGACAGTGCTTGTTATCAAAAGCTGCAGGTTTATTATTATTTTTTTTAAACTGATAGGAAAAAACGAAAGCAAAACTAAAGTTCTGGACATATTGAGCTCAAAACCAAAACTGAGAAACAAAGACGCTGACAATAAACAAAAACAATTTATGCAAATAGTATATGCCATGAAATCCAGTATCCACAACAGCAGAGGATTGTTGGTCATCCAAGGCATTAAATTATTATTTTTCAGCTATTCTTTGCACTGGAATTTTTGTTTTGTGAATTTTTTCACAAATGACTATTGTGGCTACAGATCTTTCTTTTATTCCTCCAGATCTTTCTTTTGTTTTACTATGTTCTGGATATTGAGGGGTTTTCAAGTGGTTTCAAGCCTTGAGCGTTCTACCAAGTGAGTACTTGGGTGTTGGGTGCTCTTGATACTCGGCAAGAACAGTGATTACAAATTGCTTGTACAAACAGTTAAACGGGTCCACACTGCAAGTATTTTCACTGATCTGCTTTGACTGGCACAAGAGAGTGAAATTAACAAACAGTGTTTTAAATCACAAATTCTTTATTTTCATTATCATAAAGTATTTATAAAGTCTTAGATGATGATACCTCATTGTAGGTATATGCTTTTTCTTTCCTTGGTCAGAACTTTCAGACGTTTCTCTCTTTTGGTGGACTAAAACCATCTGAGCTTAATGTTTCCACTTCCACATCCTGTGACCTCCACCGGTCATCAAGTTGAAACCCTCAGAAATCCTTTCTGATACTGTGTTCCACTCAGAAATACAGTTTGGTGTGAAAGGAAAGTGTTTTTTGATTTATTTTGACTTTAAATTCTTATTACACAAAGGTATTTACTTATTAGTTGTGTTTACCTGTGTGTTGATATCCTTCCACTGTGAGAAGACAACTCAATGCTATGGGTCTGAAAGGAAGTGTAGCTGTCAAGAAGCTGTTAATGAGAAAATTAAATCGATATATTGATATATTTTCTGCTTTTTCCTGGAATGACAGTGTACATAATGGCTGTTTTGACTGTAAAATAGATGAAGGATGAAGGGTGGTTTGTTAGAACTAAAAATGTTCATAGAAATAATAATGATGATGATGATGATGACGATGATGATGATGATGATAATGATGATTTAGATTTTTATGTATATCGCACTTTTCATGGTGGTGGCAGCTCAAAGTGCTTTACAGACAGGAGATAAAGTTTCACAGTGATACAAGAAATGATAAGTATTAATGTAGAATCATGTAAGAAAATGACAGATCAAATTAAAAGGTAAACACCACGAGATGTAGAGTTTTAATTAAATGCTGAGTTAAAGTGAGACATTTTTAGATGCTTCTTAAAAGTGAGCTCTGAGCTTGACTGTCTAATAAAAGGGAATTAAGTTCCACATTTTAGAAGCAGATTAACTGAACGAGTCTCTCCATGTTTTCTTTATTTTACAGAAGGGGTTTGCAGAAGGTCAGTATCTGCAGATCTAAGATCACATGCTGGAATATAACCAGACAGACACCATGTGATGTATATGGTGCTTTAAAGTCACTTAGAGCCTCAAAAACTAGTAGCAGAATTTTTAAGATCTTCTCTGAACGAAACAGGTAGCCAGTGCAGTTCTTTTAAAACAGGAGTGATGTGATCGCTCTATTTTGTTTAGTACAACAAGGTCATTATTAGATTTAAGTGAGTATTTCATTTAATACTGAAATTATTATTTTATTTAATGTGGCAGAGGAGAGGTGGTAAAACGAAGGGTTTTTTGTGTTTGGCCAGGGCTAACGTTAGCATTGGTGTTAGTAAAGTTAGTTAAATATTTGTATAGCTAAAGCTGTAGAGCTGTAGCTCTAATTATGCTTTTTGTTAAGGTAATTTCCCGACCTATCAAAGCTGGCCGCTCTCTCTAATCTAATTGTGCTCGATAAATGCCTCGTGTGAACGGTACATAATTTGTTTCTCATTATTTGAGACGTTGATGTTATTAAGTTATGGCAGCATGATTAACGTTTTGCTGACTCAGCTCTGATCACAGGTTAGTGCAGGCTTAATGGCAAAAATGCACATTAGATATAACACCTCTATATTTCTCTTTCCTGTCGTCCTCCTCTTTCCTCTGCTCTCTGCGGTGAACCCCTGATGCCCTTGATCTGCTTCAGAGTCACTAAAAACTGCAGATATATTCCTGTTGCAAGGTGCTCGTGTCGTATCAGGACAGAGCTGAACTATGCTTGACCCACCTGCCTGACAGAGCCAATCCCCCTTCCCCTCTCCCTTTCTCGCCCTCTCTTTCTGGCTCTCCCTCATTCTCTCCCTCTCTCTTTCTCTGAACAGCATCCCAGGCACTAGAGGTGGGCAGTATAATGATATTCTATCATTACTGTGATAAAATTTGGTTCTTCTTCATATAATCCTTCTGATTATTATATATATTGTAAGTTTCTGAATGTATCCTCAGTACTTCCAGAACACTAGCCATGTTTACATGCAGCCTAATAATCTGTTAATAATCTGGCTAAAAGCTCAATCGGAATAGAATACGTCCATGTATACACCTCAGTCGGAGTAGACTAGTCCGATTGAGGCCAGTTGGAAAACAGTTTCTATATGAGTGAACGAGGTGGGTAATCCTGCGAAAATTTATAACGTTCAACATAGCAGAGCAGAAACTGGTCTGCAGAGGAGACGAAGTTTATGCTCTGATCTTTAAAAGACGGCGGTGGGACGGACGTCCATCTTATGTGTTTCAGAGCACGACGTCTTCCTCTCGGCCTTCTTTAATAAGGACGTGATATGTTTTCCTGAGTCTGACATCTTAAAGTAATTAAAGGCACAAGCACTGCTCACTGCTGCTCGTCTCACTCTGACTGGACTCACGTGATGCTCATTGTCATGGCAACGTCTACACCAAGTGGTTCTCTTCACATGTGCATAATTTTGGATTGGAATACTTGTAGTGCGCATGTAAACGGAGATTTGTCTTCAGATTGTTGAGTAGAGTGAACATATAAACACCTCAGTCTTAATCTATATTGGAATGTATTTGTTTGGATTGGCAAAAATCTTTGCATGTAAACACAGCCTTAGCTGCCTTAGATCGCAAATCAGTAACGATATTGACAGTTTACTCATTTTCAACTTCTTTAGTTACTTAGCCTCAGCTTAAAGCAGCCATCAGCAGCCAATAAGCACAAGGCCATACTAAGGCATTATGTGCGCCATTATATTTAATGTTCTTAAGCAGTTTCCTCAGTTTTCCCGCCTACACAACTATAACAAAACCACGTTCTCCAATGGTCAGAGAAATGTGGCAAGCATAACTGAGCTAGCCAGAATGTCTATTCATCCATTTGTTGGATCAGCCGGCCACGCCAGCAATCCCTGTATGTGCTTCCTGCTTTAAAGTGAATAGGAACTTTACTTTCTTTAAGACGTATGTAGCAGACTGGGGGCCGTGGATCGAAGGATGTTAAACATGCTTATCAGAATATTAGGCCACACCCAGACAAATCTCAGATAGATTTGATGAGTGAAGCAGTATTTGATTATATTTATGTCCTGTTTAATAAAGCAAAAAAAACATGATATCACAATACTTAGACATTTTCAGTTTTTCTGAGATTTAATAAGTTGGAACAGACAAAATAGAACCTGTAGTGCCACATACACACACAACAAATTAAATTAATAATAATAATAATAATAATAATAATAAGCAACCTACAACTACAGATTCTTGTTCAATGTTTTACAAACTGAACTGCACTAAATCCAATTAAACAGGCCTAATTATGCTACCTTTGTAATGAAACATGTAGTTAGTCAGTGTGGCGAGATCCACAATATGCTTAGAAGAGCATATTGTGACATAATTTATTGCAATAACAATTCATCATACCACCCAGCCTTACCTGGGACTTAAACATAAAATGCTGTTACAATAGTATTAATTGCATTATTATAGCAATACAGTAGTGCATTTTAGCTGTTAGGCTATAAACTTTGTGCTTCTCATTTCCACATATCAAAAGATATCAAACCGTCCACGCCCTGGCCTGGTGATTGCGAACAACTACTCAACCCTCTAATTTGCCTATAACAAGAAATGGGCCTATATGTGAGAGTGTTTGCTTGTTATATGAGACGCAGCACTTCTTCACACACTTTATCTCATTTGCTTGTTTCCCTTTTGTGAGACACACTCCACACATACTCTTCCGAGTGAGCAGGAGGAGCAAAAAAGGCTGAGAGATTTGCATTTTGAATGTACAGCAGTGAGTGACAGGGCTGTGCCGCATGCTTCAAATGCTGAGTGAAAAGCTTCTTTTAGCATTTTGGGCTCAAACCGTTTCGTATTTTAGGTGCTGTTTACGGTGCACGTCTGTGTGCTTTTGTTGTGTGGTAACTGTTTAATAGCACCTGGAAAACAGAACAGTAATACATCAGGGCATGCAATTTTGTCGTTCTCTCAGTGATTAAACCCTCTGCTCTTTTCTCTCCCCTTCTTTCCCCTCCTCTCTTCTTCTCCCCTCTGCTCTGGGCTAGGCTGAGCCATCCCCTATCTGCACAGTTAAATGGCCTTTTTGTCTTTTGTCTCCCCTAAATACAATTATATCTATTCAGAAGTAAGACTTTGCCTCCTCCTGTCTGCTCCTCTGTGCCTACACACACTCCCCTCTTCTGCTCTGTTGCTCATTATCTTATTCCTACACACACACACACACATACACACTCACAAACATCTTCGTCTGCATTTGCCTCTTTATTACTCCTACACACATGCATACTCTCCGTCTTGCCTGCTGCTTCACCAAATCAGGGATGGGCAGTATTTCACATACATTTGAGGTGAGTGTTTTACGTGTGTTGAAAATGTGTATTTTCGTATATTTTTTTAATGATAGTTGTTTAAGCTGTTATATCAATACAGTTTCGAAAAATCCTGCTACCATGTATTTCTGATACACCCCTTGGTTTCTTCTGAAAGTCTCTCATTTGCTGACTTTTGTGGAAACTGCCATCAATGAGTGCGTCCTCTCAGAATGAAGTGAGAGGGTAGTGCAGGGGTCGGCAACCCAAATGTTAAGAGCCATTTTGTCCTTTTAACAGAAATCAAACCACCTTGGGAGTCACAACATTTAAAATCCATTTTACCATCTTGGCAGTAAATATATCTGTGTGCTAATGTACTAGTATAGGATAAAAATATAATAGAAACAAAAACACAGACTTACTTGCTCTGCTTTAAGCTTTAGCTCAGCTGTAGCCACTTTTCTCGTGTCTCCGGCAGGAAACTTTTCCTCAAAAGTAGAACAGTTTCTCGTAAAATGTCTCTCAACGTTCGACTTTTTACGAGGCTGAAGTCGCTTCTCATTCACCAGCTTCCTGATTGAATTTTCCAGTTCCACCTTAAATGGCGCCTCAGACCCCCTGCCAGAATGTAAGTGCCAGTATGTAACTGCTGCGCCATTTAAGGTGGAACAGGAAAATTTGAATGAGAAGCTGGCGAACGAGACGTTGACTACAGTTTCGTGACCTTTTAGTGTTTGACAGTTTCTCCTTGCAGATTAAACGTATCAGGAAACCAGCTGGAGTGAATATAAATGCAAATAAGTCAGTTGGTCTCCAAATTATCCATGTTCGTCTTATGTCTTTGTCTTTGCTGTTTTGTTAGCTACTAGCTTGGTGAGATTGTTGTCTGCATTGCTGTGATGACCAGCGGTCTGCGTGCAGGGTTAGAAAGGTGAATTAGCAGATATAGACTACATTAACCATTTATTGTTAAACTGTGTTGAACGATCAGCAGAGCTTTATTTTACTGCAAAGGATTATTTTTACCTAAAAATCTAATTCTGCTGTGGAGCCACAACAGAGCAGTAGAAGAGGCACATACAGCTCCGGAGGGAGTGGGGAGTGGGTTACACCATCTCAATACTGACGCTAACCTGTCTTTTATCACTTATAAATTCTGATGGTTGCTAGACCAGTTTAGAATTTGACCTCTGTAGAATCAAAATGCATAAAATGTAAAAAACTTAATGGAGTCTTGACCTCACAGTCAAAAATGTTCATATTGATATATTCATATTGAACCTGACAGTATGTATATAATTACACCTCTAGTAGGTGTTTTTGGAAGCCTTTAGGAATTTGAAAAACAAACATCATGCAGGGAGGAAATGTGATTTAGTAAGATATTTCAAAGAGCATTAGTTGTGTATTTTGGAGTTCTTGAGATGCTTTCCGGTTGAGATAAGTGGTTTTAATCACAAATGGATTATTAAAAAGGTCATTTCCAAGAACCGTTTCACAGTGGGCCGCCTGAACTGCAGAAAGCTGTGCTTCAGTACATTGGTACTAAAGACGTTATATGCATATACATTTCCATTTTCTCTCTCTCTCTCTCTCTTTTCTTCCCCCACCCCTCTCTGTCTCTCTCGCTCTCTGTCTCTCTCTCTTTCTCGTCTGCTTATGCTCTCTCTCTCTCACCCACTCGCGTGCACACGCACACACAGGGAATTGGGTTAAAGGGGAGTAGGGAGGTCAGGCAGCTTACTTGCGCACTCTCTCTCTTCTATCTTGCTGTCTCGCTCGCTCTCTGTCTCACTCTCTCTCTCTTGTTCTCTCTCAGACCTGTCTACTCACATCCTATTACCAGCAAAACCACTGCCCGCATTTCAGACTGGCTGCACGGCCCACATGCCTTAATGCTTCCCCTGGATTCAAAGCTCTGTTCCACAGCACCCATCTCATCATCACCTGCATACACACACACACACACACACACACACACACACACACACTCTTTTTAGTACACTGGAGCAAGGAGTGCTTTCATGGACAAACTTACACAAAGTGCCTGCACTTAGTAATTCATATTAACCAGGTTGCTCAAAAGCAGCTGTGTTCTGAGGAACAGAGTGCCGTTGTGAAGATAAGCGTTATTATATTTACTTAAAACGTTTTACTGTACTATTCATATCTAATTACAAATTCCACTGATTTGAATTTCTGCATAAGTCAATCACCAAAATGTCAACAGTCATTCAGAGTGGTTCAGAGTGAAATGCTCCATTCTAGAGAAACTTACCGACTCAAATTTCTTTACAATGGTGGTGATAGGAACCAGGGGTCTCATTGTATACAGCACAAATATATCCTTGTCTTTTGCTATGCAAAACCACCAGTGAGTTTTATATGTAATACTGATGATAATAAAACAGTGCCAAATGTGGAAAAAAGGTTATCTTTGGATACCATTTCTTTTCACAATGCCCTGGATGTGCTTCTCTGCTGTAAATAGCATTTTAGGCCAAAACCTGTCATAAAACGCTATCATAAAAGAGTGTCTCAGACATGAGGCATTGCATTCATTTCATGTAATAGCTTTCTGTGAGCTTTTAGTGGCACTAAACACATAAGATGTCTGGTTCCCATCATCACTACTGTGAACTGTTCTGGCTCAGTTTTGAGTTCCACATAAAACCACCCGGAATGGCTTTAACGATTTAAACATACAAAGTTTTGGGGAAAAATGGTGGAATTCCCACTTAATTTCATACATTACAGAGTAGATTACATTTACATTCAATTTAAAGTCTATATCCACAACTTTAACTCTGCACTTTGGACTTGTCAGTTGTTTTTATGGTTTAACTTTTCACAAAACAAGACTGTACGTGACATGAAGTTTAAATTCTGTTAGAATATCTTCCCTCCTGTTAACAAACACAAGTGTGGTACAGATTGAAAGTTTAGAATCCACGTTTCTGAACGGCAAATAACGTCAAATTGCATCGTACCATTTTTTTTATTGCTGATAACTGCGACTTCTAAGGGTGAAACTCCTGTCTGATCATGTGCTCTGAACCTTCAGTCTGTCTGAATGGGGCCATACTGAACAAAGTCTGACCGTATCTATAACATTCTGTGTAAAAGCCAAATTTACACAAGCCTATTCACTCCTGCCTGACCTACAGACCATATAACAGATTGGACATCCATACGGTGCAGGACAAAGGCTTTTTTGTCAGAAGGACAACCCTGGAGGAGGGTGCTCCGTTCTGGGAGCTAAAATCCTCTTTTGAAAGAACTTGCAGTGGCTCTGAGAGAGGGAAGAGGGGGAACAGAAAGCAGAAGGTGGAGAGAGAGAGAGAGAGAGAGAGGGAAGAATAAATGACTTGTTCCATTTTGTTGTTAAATAAAGAAGAGGAGAGGTGACCCCCTCTCTAATTATCTCTGCTCAGTTTGAACCAAACTGAGGAATTTCACTCACAGTCATTACCTCAGTGATATCTCTCTCTCTCTTTCTCTCTCATTTGCCTTGCTGTACTGTTGTGTTTGTGGAGCAGGTTTGGTTCAGGGTGTTTTAAATTTATTTTTCTTTGTGTTGGTATTAAAGCGTGTGTGGGTGTGAATGTATGGTGGATCCAAGGTGTTATATGCATATGCACAGCTACTCATTGAGGACTCAGATCCAAGGTTTTTTAAAATATATTTCAGGCAGCCGTGAAAGTTGTTTAAAACTGTTTATCTTGGCAGGAACTGTGTTTGTTACCAGTAAAAACACTGTATAACATTTGATTAAACATAAATAATGTCAAATATAATGTTGTTTTTCTTTTTTTTTATAGTGATTTATACCTTGATCAGAAGAATAGTTAGAAGAGCACATGCTTGGTTCCTGACTTGTTGCTGAACTCCAGCCATCGCATGGATCTGTTAAATTCCTCCAGCAGCAAATCTGATTTGATCTAATGAAGAATTGATTAGCTTTCTTTCTTTCTTCATTTAACAAAGACAATACACGTTAATCAACTTAATTATTGAGTAATGTGCCAGATTCAGCCAGATGGCTAGTTTTCAGTAGAGACGCACCGATACCACTTTTTCCCGTCCAATACCTGATCCTTTAGTATCGGCCAACACTGAGTACCGATACCCATATTAACTCTATCTAACCCAACTCACACAAAAGTCCTGATATTTATACAGTTACATTTTTTTAAATATTTTATTTTGCTAACATCTATGATCTGCATCACAAATAAAACACACTCAGCTTGGCTAGATGGCATTTATTTGTTGGATTATATTTATTAGATGCTTAAGAAAACTTTATTTAGAAAAGTTTATTTACTGTAACTATTTAGTATTAACTATTATGTAATTAAGAACCCTGTTTATCAACTTAAGTAAATGTGAAATATCTTTATTGTGCAGAACAGTTAAAAACAGAGCTGAACAGTGTACAGATAAACCTGTGATGTTTGCACATCAGCACAGCAGCTTCTCTGGCTCAAAAACGGAGCTGAATGTTGTTTTACATCCAAATTTCTCAAGTCTTCTTCACTCGCACTGCATCTCTGAGCGTCAGTTCAGTAAATATTACCGTCGTTCACGCTGTCAGTATCAGCAACTTTGAGTGTTTTTCTGACTTGGTTGAAATGACGGGCCGCAAGACCCCACTGCTGAGTGATACAGCTGACCGACAGAGGCGCACCATAGGCAGAGCTAGTGGGCACCCAGGCCCGAATAGCGGGCTGCTATGCTAAAGGCTAAATTGAGGCTAAATGCTATCATTACTCTGAGAGTCCGGTGGTTCCTTTGGCTCTTTCAGTAGCATTGGCTCAGTCTGTAAGTGACCTCACAGCGGCAGATGAGTGATTACTGAAAGAAGCAGCTCAGCTGTTCAGGTAAGCAGCTCCGTTAGCGTGTCTTACTCACCAAATGCTGCTGTTACAGATTCCGCAATGAGCAGTTTTACTGCTGCATGTCACACACAGATGACATGTTGTTAAGCATGTGTTTCTGGCCAAATTACTGACTGAGCACATGAACAGCTTTTTAATTCGTTTTGTGAGGTGAATTTGTGCATTTTCAGTATTCTCTGTGTGTGTGTGTGTGTGTGTGTGTGTGTGTGTGTGTGTGTGTGTGTACACTGTACAAAAGTTTTAGGCATCTGAGAAAATTTTATTTTAAGTTATTTTTTATCATTGTTCATTTAGTTCAATCACATTTGTCTTATTTGCACAGATTTGACATTGTTCTCCTTTTAAAAGGCAGTGCATTGTGTTACAGCTGTATGATTGGACAAAACAGTCTTCATCAGAATTTATTTATTACTTTCAGTAATTTGAGAGCAATTTTTCTTCACATAAACCTGGACATTAAAATATGTAACACGGACATATAAATAGGATTTCCCATTTTCATCACCAGCATGCAGTGAGAGCAACAGTGGCTGCATGTTCTGGCTCCTCCACGAGCACTGTCAAGCATAACCTGCTGAAGGTCCCCCAGTGCTTACGATGATGCTTCAGACAGCATGTGATAAACAAATTCACTGCAATGCAGTAGCTGGAAATAACCTTGGTTTTGTCAAAGGATTCATCAGTGGAACACACAGCAAGTTACCCTGCGCGAGCAGCTGCACTTCAGGTGGAACTGTAGATGATTTGAAGGGTCAAACTCAGAAAATGACATTACAATTTCTAATAATTTTGTCACTAAGAGCTGTTTTGTGTATATGATTATTAAAAAGAGTAGACATGTAGTGTGTATATAAGGTAAGTGTGTGTGTGTGAATATGCATGGCCTCTCGTTGAGGAGTCAGAGGTGAAGATTATGTGCTGTGTCAGGAGCTCTGAGACAGCAGAGGACAACCTCAACAGGAGCTCTCTCTCTCATTCTCGCTCTCTTTCTCTCTCTCTCTCTCTTTCTTCCCCCATTTCACTCTATCCTTTTCTCCCCCTCCCCCTTTAGTACTCTCTCTTTCCACTTTTCACCTTCTGTCACTTTAACTCTCCATCCACCTCCATCTGTCTCTCTCCCCGCTTCCTCCCCTCCACAGTATCTTTACTTCTGACTCCCGCTTTCAAATCCCCTATCTCTCTCACCCTGTCCCATCTCTCTCTCTCTCTCTCTCGCTCGCTCTCTCTTTCTCTGGAATGGGACAGCGGCTACTACCACAGCAGTAGGGGGCAGCAGCAGGGTAAGGCTCGTTGCTATGGTGATGCCAGGCCCTGTCCAGGCATGGGGAGCAGCTCGTGCTGCGTCTTAGCAGGATAATCCATTGTAATCCCACGGAGGGGAGCCTGACACACACACACACATATGCGCTCGTGCACACACACACACACACACTCCCTGCGGGGCGGCTGGGGAAGTGGGAGTGAAGGAATTAGCATCTGTTACTGCTCGCGCTCAGGTCAGCTCCGCAGAGGCCGGGAAAAAACCCTCAAGCTGTCAGAACCTACCGGAGCCGCAAATGAAAAACGACAGAGCCAACGCTAACCCCCCCCCTCACACACACACACACACACACACATGGGCTCTCACCCTCCCCTACACACGTATCCCAGTCCACCCATGGCCCATCTCATCAGCACCTCACACACACCCTGCTCATCGATCGCCCGTGAGCGCTCGAGGTGGCTAATAATGTAAGTGTAATAGGGCCAGTGATGGCACAGTCAGCCTGCTGTATAGCCATGGCATGTAGCAGGCCTGCTGCTGTAGCTTAAGGCCATCAGCCTGGTCCTGGACACTGACCACACTACTGCCATCACTCCTTCCTGAGGGAGCTCATTCAAGCAAACGATTGAATTATATTTGTTTAGAAATCCAATTATATTTGTATTACAACAGACACTGTCACAAAGCAGCTTTGCGGAAATCCACATATGATGCCCCTGTTTGACCTGTCCATGCTCTGTCCACAAACCAGTCTGTTTGTTGCAAGGTGGGGCAAGTTTTACTGAACCTAGGCAGAAATCCCGTTCCGAACAGTGGGGCACAACTCCATTTCTGTCAAATTAATGCAAGAGCACAGTATTCTGTACGCATGCAAGTTTTTCTGTTCATGTAAAAAAAAAGAACACTTTCAGATCATTTAACATTTCTATGTCCGTGTCCCTGTCATCCATCCCTGTTTCCATGAAAACGGTTGGCAAGACTATGCTGTGTTTGGTCCTCACATCAGTGTAAATGATAAATGATAACGAGCACGACATGAAAATGGCAGGTGGGAAAGCATAGGGATGCGAGTTGTACAACATTATAACACTTATGAATATTAAGCAATGGTTTAGCATCATAAACCAAAATGTGTTGTTTACTGAATTGTTAATCTTAGGCTACGTTTACACAGCAGGTAAAAGTGGCCCAAATCCAATCCTGTTCCTCAAATGTGACACAGATGTGTATCTGTGTGAACAGCAAAAAACGCATTGAATCTGACATTTTCAATTCCGATTTGAGGTGCTTTCATATGTGGTACTGAATTCCGATACGTATCCGATCTGCGGCAATGCGACTCAGTCTGAACAGCCAGATCAGAATTTGTGCGACTTTTACGTCAGTCCAACTCGACATTCGCCGTGATTTTGCGCTGCTGAGGCTCATAAACATTTAGGCTGATGTTTCTGTACCAAAAAATTAGAAGAGACTTATCGCAACCGCTCTGTGTTCAAAAGGTTTCGAATGAAGAGAACAGTTAAAACAATCCGAGGACACCTACCAAAGAAGTGGCCGTGGCCGAATAACGTGCCCTTTTTACAGCGAACTCGAACACATTCTGGGTGATGAGCCCAGCTGTCAGCCATTGGAACTTCATAATCTCTCCTGTGATGCTGGCGAAGACTAAACTGAAAGCTGCGGGAGCGACTGGCGTTCACTGGCCATCACGATTATTTACCTCTGGACGAGCCACGTGAAGCATTGTTCTTTTGCACATGCGGGTCGATTTAGGAGCTGATCTGTTCAGTCTGGAGTCGCATACAGATCACATTTAAAAGATAATGTGAACAGCCAAACAAAAAAATCGGATTTGGTGAGAAAATCAGATTTGGGCCACTTTTACCTGCTGTGTAAACGTAGCCTTAGTTTACACAGTTAGCTAAGTTTACTCAGCAGACTCCCTGCAGCAGCTCGGCCCCACTGTCTTATTTTACCTCAGGTATGACACAGTTAGTGGTATAAATTACAATGTTAATTTAGCTTGCAAACAATGTTAATAGCTGACACAACACAGATGAAGTTTCTACTCAGCATATCAACCAGATGTTTATTTCTAAACACCTTGGTTTCACCACGTAAAAACACAGCTGGTCTAGCCTAACAGTGTGACTTTTCACGTGCATGCTAAGTAAAAAAAATTTGAAATTTAGGTATTTTGACAAAATGTGCTCTACATTTTAGCCTGAATGGGATTTTTGCCAACATTCTGTAGGGCTTGTCCAGCTTAGCAGTAGAAGCCATGAAAGAATGTGGAGCATGAATAGGTCAACTGAGCAGGACTAGGGCAAAAGTGGAGCAAAAACTCCCCAAGAACATGAGGAAGAAACAGGCAACCGAGACTTCACACAGAATAGTGGTGTTATGATGTAAAAAGCACTAGTTAAGAAGTGTGGTTACTGTTTTTTGGTGCACTATTTAATGGTAATAATTCAGTCATATTATTAATGTAGTAGCATCAGAGTGAACATGGTTACTTGTTCAAGTTTGACCCTTCAAAACATGTAGTTCCACCCTAAACCCACACATGTGGAGGAGCTGGAAACACTGACCATAAACGTGATATTTATGATATGTACACTCAGTGATTGGAACATGCAGCCACTGCTGCTTTTACGGGACGTTGGTGATGAGTTGCACACGATTTTGTGTTGTGGTTCATGTTGAATTGTTAAAAGTATTAAATACATTTTGATGACGATTATGTTGGCCACTCATATAGCTATAACAAAATTTTTTGAACAGACAAATTTCTCTTCAGGGTCAAATTTGAGCAACTATTATAAATTATGATTAGCTAAACAAACTAAACTGATTAATGACTCTAAGCAATTATTATTTATTGTAATAAATAATATTAATAAATTATAATTTATTATTGATTTATTATTAAACTAATTATTTGAATTGTCGAACAGCCCTAAATTCATCACGTAGCTTCATTTACATTTACATTCAGTACCAACAAGTTTCAGTCTGCACTTCTGACTTTCTGTTGTATGTTTAGTTTTCAAAAAATATTTTTTAAAAATGGCAAAACATTTATTTCTGCAGTTCCACAGCAACTTTTGATAAAATTTAAATCAAAAGAAAACATCTCGTATTTTACATACAAACACAAATGTTGTGTTAATAGGAAATCCACACTTTAGACGGTTTCTCCCTGGTTCGGTATGAGCTATAAATGAGGAATAAAATCATATTTAATGCTTTTATTATTACCCTGGATAACTGTGAATGTATTGCATTATTGCATTAAACAGAAGTGCCTTGATCATGTAGAGCAAAGATCTGTGAGATAAACTAGTGAAAAGTCCTTCAGAGCGTTTTCAGGGGGAAAAAAAGCTCCTACTGATTGTGTCAGACTGCTAGGTGTTTATTTAAAGTCTGTTGCTGAGCATATTGCCAACTGTTGTTGCCAACTAGAGAGAATTCATGTGTTAGAGATCAGGCAGTGCTGGTGAGCAGTAGAAGCTGCTGTTTTGCTGCTGTAGCATGCAGTCTGTATTTTGGTTGAGCAGGGCCTTCAGCACGGTGCTGCTGTGGTGCTAGGTTTCCGTCCCAGTCGGCCCTAATCTCTCTCATTGTCAGTCCTCGCACTGCAGCAACTTTAACATAACATACATAATACATACAGCCATAATCGCGCTCAAATACCTGCATACAAATCTAGCATAATATATACTGCACTTGACGTGCATACATACATACATACACATGTATCATTTACACAAGTAGGCATATATAAATGCATGCATATATACATATGTAAGTGTGGGCTAGAGTCAGGCGGGGTGAGTGCCTAAATGTGAGCGCGAGAGTCTGTGTGTGTGTGTGTGTGTGTGTGTGTGTGTGTGTGTGTGTGTGTGTATGTGTGGGGGATGGGAGAGCAATTTGATGCATTAGTTGTTTGTGTGACAGACTGAATCATATGACCTCTTCATTCTGTTAAGTCACAAGGCCCCCATGTACAACCGCTGTACATGGGGGAATTCAGTACATGCAAAAGTTTGGTTGCCCCCTGGTCAAATTCCATGTCTTGTTGATTTTCTAAATGAAAATAAGTACACTTTCTCTACAGGACACACACTCCTTCACATTTTAATGAAAAAAAAATAACAATAAAACTTGCGGCCTGAGCTGACTGAGCTATATTGTCTGTATATCAAAGTTGTGGTGTCAGAGTTATTGCATTAACACATTAACACGATAAGTTAATGCAACATTTATCTTTAACGCTGTTCATTTTTGTTGTTTGGCCCTTCAAACCATCTGAATACAGCTTTCAAACAGCTTTTGAAGCAATCCCTTCAGCACCTTTGGCAGACTACACTGGCCGTTCCTTACGGGAAACCACAGGATAGATCATAGAGCAGCAAACTGAAGTTGAAAGCTCCAGTTTGCTGTTGTCAGAACAAAACCTTGTAGCTCCAAAATGATAACTTTACAGGAGAAGGGACAACGACTTGACCTTTAATTAGGGCTGGGAGATAAAATGATAGCTTGATTAGAGAGGGAGGGGGCGACGAGTAAAAAGAGTCATCAAATATATGTTGGTGATGTCTGAAATGTGGAGTTATATATTGCCTGTTTGAGTGGAGCGACCGGCGATCTGTTCTCCTGTGACCAAGTTTGAGTGACAAGATAAGTGGTGTAACTGTACTGTCCTGCAGTGAACTCACCGCTTTCCCAGCATCTTAACAAGCTTTAGCATGTCTGCTCCTCACAACTACAGTGCTGTTACAGCGCTCAGACAGTCATATTTTAGTATTAGTGTATTCAACAAAAGTGTATTCAAAAAAAGCAACAAAGTGAAACAAGAAGTGGGTTCATGCAAGTTACAGCCCTGATTTAAACTAAACTGAAGAGGCTGTGTGTGGCACTGGAGAGCAGGAGAACGCTAGCTGCCCTAGCTGTTAGCATGTGTTTGAATACTATGATCCATCATTGACGTACTGAGCCAGCTAATGTTTCCTGTTCGTACTAAGCTGATGTTGTTGAAAAACTAAACAGTTTAGCACTCGTCACCAGACAGCTAAAAACAATCTGTTTTCTTTTTCAGTTATGAATATTATTATATGAATATAAAAATCACGGCCATGCTGTGCCAGCTGGTAAAAACAGCTGGCTAACTTTCTCTCACTATCCCATGACAGGATTGTGAAGTTTTCATGTTCTGACCGTAAAGGATAGTTTAAAATAACAACTAACCACTCAGGAGCAAAAACTAGCCTTTAAAGAAATAATGATCTGATATGAAATTTTTTATCGTGATAACATTTTTGGCCATATCGCCCAGCCCTACTTTTAATGTAAGTAGATGTGACAGGATTTTATTCAAGGTATTTTTGGATCATTTCTGTTTGTCTATTTGTCATGAAAGATTCAAATTATGTATGCACAATTTTTACTTAAAAAATGGAAAAACAAATAAAATATACAATATATTTTTTATAATTTTTGTTAAATGCAGCAAATAAGCAGTAATTGTGCAATACCGCGTGTGTGTGTGTTTTGTGCACTTCTGCTGTTGAACATTGTGAATGCACTGTATATGCTCTTATATGCCATTGTATATGTGTTTATAAAAGGCCACATGGTTGTGCAGTATTTTTAGCTCACTGGTTTCATGCTTTAGTTCCTCTGATGTTGGATTGAACTGGTTGAATGGTGATCTAGATTTTGGCATCTCATGTCTGCCCCCCCCCAACCACACACACACACACACACACACACACACACACACAGAGAATGATGAGCTTCAGGCTATTTTGCGTACATGGCAAAGTACACTTGAATTTATTGTCCCATTGCTACATTAAAGAAACAATTCTCTTAATTAATGCCCAGCTTTAATCCGCACCGTTAGTTTAAATCAATGTACTTGGTCCAGACTACAATGAAACTATTGATTTATGCTGCCATCTGTATAATACACAATTGCTGTGCCAGATTAATTCATATTGATTAAAGGACTTTAGACTGAGTGACATTTGATATATAGTTCTTTCTTGAATTAAACTGTTGTTACTCTGAATACCATTGGGAAAGACTGCATATTTATTTTATGTAATTAGCGTGAGGCAGAGATCAGTGGTTTAATAGGCATGTTGTGATTAACTGTAGTGAACGTGGAACAGTAGGACGCATAGTGAGAAAAAACAGTACTTCCTTAAACTGCAGTTATACTATGTACAGGATGATTTGTGTTTGTTTAGTGTTTGTGGGAAATGAAGTTCGCAGTACCTTTTCACAGCTATAAATGGGTGTGTATGTGTGGGGGGGTGTTCTCTGTTTAGTGTGTTGGCAGCTGGTGGCTGATGCAGCACTTCTCTGTCTGCCCTTTGACAGCCCCCCACGCGGCATCATGGGTAATGCATTGATTGACCGTCTGTGGACCAACTCCACAAACTGACAACATCCTGCTACACTCAGTCCAACTACATGTTTGAGTCTGTGTGTGTGTCCTTGTGCTTCTTAGACTCTCTCTCTCTCTCCCTCCCTCTGTCTCTCTCCCTCTCTCCCTCTCTCTCTCTCCCGCTCTCTCTCTCTCTCTCTCTCAAACACACACCCTCTCATGTTGTCCTGTCCCCCAGCGTGCTAAACGGCTCCATGAATCACAGTGACATTCAGAGCCGCTGGACCGCACAGTCAGCTCTCTCTCTGTCTCTCTCTGTCTCTCTCTGTCTCTGTCTGTCTCTCTTTCTCTCTTTCGCTCTCTCTCTCTCTCTCTCTTTTGCTTTCTCACTTTCTTTTTCTTTCTTTCTATACCCCTCTCTCTCTACCCTTCTTCTCTATTGTTTATCATTCCCTCCCTTTCTCTTTCTCTCTCTCGCACTCTCACATAAGCACTCGGAGAGGAGCGAGGGAGCGTTCTGTTTTGCTTCTCTTTTAGAAGGGGAACGAGGGGAGGAGTGGCAGAGGACTGAAGATTGGGTGGGTCTCTATTGTGCAGACAAATCGAGGTGAAGAGGGGGAGGGGGGAGAGGAGAAGAGCTGCGTTCCAGGAGGGGAATAAAGAGGCAGAGAGAGAGAGAGAGAGAGATTGACTGGGTGCTGGAGCATGTGTGTACGTGGCTTGCGGCGGTGCTTGTTTCAGATGCAGTGATGCGGCAGCAGATGTAAATGAGTGACAGGATTGGCCCAGTCCCATCAGAAGAGCCAGCTAATTGGAGGTCATCCGCATGAGTTACAAATCTGCCAATTACTGTGCTGTGTAGGAGGAATTTAGTACATGCGCACAAACCTTCACACAAAGCACACCAAACATAAACAACATCTCTGATCCCCCTTCACCTGATCTGTAGATGTTCCAGACACACAGGCTTGGCTGGGTTTTTATATATACTGTCGCTGTCCAAGGAAAAACATGTATCTCCAGAATAATAACTTTACATGAAGTTACATTAAAACTTAGATTGTTTTTGTAATCTCCTGCAAACAGGTTTTATTCCCATTTTGTCATGTTCAAATGTTGTACAAAAATAAAATTTGATATATAATATACAATCACCCAAACACTATATGGGCAAAAGTATTGGGACACACCTCTAATCATTGAACTCAGGTGTTTTATTCAGTCTCATTGCCACAGGTGTACAAAATCAAGTACATAGCCATGCAGTCTGCCTTTACAAACATTGGTGAAAGAATGGGTCGTTCTAAAGAACTCACTGAATTTGAGCATGGTACTGTAAAAGGATGCCACCGTTGCAAGTCAGTTTGCAAAATCATTCCCTCCTAGATATTCTACGATCATCTGTGAGTGGTATTATTGAAAAGGGGAAGTGTTTAGGAACCACAGCAACTCAGCCACGTAAAGTTACAGAACAGGTCATAGTGTGCTGAGACGCATAGTGCAGTAAAAGTTGCCAGAGCTCTGCTGACTCAATAACTGCAGAGTTTCAGACCTCCTCTGGCATCAACATCAGCACAAAAACTGTGCACTGGGAGGTTCATGGCATGAGTTTGAATGGCCGAGCTGCTGCATGCAAGCCTTACATCACCAAGAACAGTGCTAAGTGTCTGATGAAGTGGTGTAAAGCACCACCACTGGACTCTGGAGCAGTGGAATTGTATTCTGTGGAGTAACGAATCACACTTCTCTATCTGTCAGTCTGATGGATGAGTCTGGGTTTGCCGAATGCCAGGAGAACGTTACCTGTCTGACTGCATTGTGCCAGCTGTAAAGTTTGGTGGAGGAGGGATATTGCTATGGGGTTGTTTTTGAGGGGTTGGCCTAGATCCCTAAGTTCCAGTGAAGGGAAATCTTAATGCTTCAGCAGACCAAGACATTATGGACAATCATATGCTTCCAACTTTGTGGGATCAGTTTGGGCAAGAACCATTTCTGTTCAGGCATGACTGAGCCCCAGTGCACAAAGCAAGGTCCATAAAGGCATGGCTGGGTTTTTTTGGTCTGAAAGAACCTGACTGGCCCTCACAGAGCCCTGACCTCAACCCCATCAAACTCCTTTGGGATGAACTAGAACAGAGATTGCAAGCCAGGGCCTCTCGTCCAACATCAGTGTCTGACCTCGCAAATGCTCTTCTGGATAAATGGGCAAAATTTCCCACAGACACTCTCCGAAATCTTGTAGAAAGCTTCTCAGAAGAGTGGAAGCTGTTATAGCTGCAAAGTGGGACCAACTCCATATTAATGCCTGTAGATTTAGAGTGGGGTGTCATAAAGGTTCCTGTAGGTGTAATGTGTATGTGTCCCAATACTTTTGTCCAAATAGTGTTTGTATAAACAAACACACCAACCAACTGGGCGATTACTAGATAAAAAAAATGACCAGTGTAGATGCATGGTATTTGTTCCTAATACACTGGCAACATCCAAAAATGGATGAACCCTTCTCACTCAGTGTAGCGTCTTACTACTGTGTATTATTATACTTTACTACGAAACGAGTGCCTTAACACGCCACAAACATGACTGAGAGGTCTGCAGTAGTGCGGCTAGGCTAACTATGATAGCTGAAGCCAGGAAAGGCATTTCTGAGTTCTCAGTGTTGATGTTTCATTGTATTTGAAAAGTAGTCTAAACTTGAGTCAGATCATGTATCAAAAAATGACTGTAAGTAGATAATAAGAGTGTATTAATGATCATTTACAGTTCAAAGTTGAACGATGAATATGTTGAGTGAAATATACACCACGTACTTTCTGGTGTGTCATTTATAGTATTTAAATCTGCAAATCTAAAAGTTAATGCCAAATAAAATAACAGTAATTTTTAAAGGTCAGGTGATTCCATAGTTTTGAATGGATAGTGTACATCTCTACAGCAGTTTTGTACTTTGATGAATGTGCACTGTCCCTTAGGAGCTCTAAATCCAGTATAGGGTGAGTGGTGGCTTCACAGCATAGAGCAGTGAAGACAAAGCTGTTGGCGCTGTGCAGGAGCAGTGCTACAGGAGCAAAGCAGAAACAGGGTCCTCTTTAACACACAGCTGCTTCTGGCTCAGAGTGAGTGATTTGAATGGGAACTGGATAAAACGCTAAGCTGGACAGCTGCCAGCTGAGTGGCACGAGCCAGGTTGGTCATATTACCGCTGGCGCATGGTAAGAAGATTGTATTGGGTGTTCATTGTTCACCTCAAATAAGAAATGAGGCTTGAGAAAGTAGCTGCCTGCTTTGGTGGATTAGTTCAGTGCGTTACTTTGGAAACACTTTCAAGGAAAGCTGAACAAGTTTCTGGTTTGTTTATTGAGAGGCACTTGGCTGGAGGGGAAGAAACAGTGTTTGTGTGTGTGTGTGTGTGTGTGTGTGTGTGTGTGTGTGTGTGTGTGCCAGTAGGCCCAGTACAGTGTGTGCATTGTTTCTGTCAGCCTAAATACAACGTCAACACCCCCCCCGCCCCCCCCCACATGCTCTAAGATTCTCAGAGACTCTATGTAAGTTTGCAATGTAAATTGCAAAAGCACCACATATTCTACCACTCAATTTTTGTGAGTTGAAAGAAAGACCATTTTTATTAGTATTTTTTAAAATAGAAGAATCTTACATTTAGGGTGAGATTCCCAAATAGGGATTAAGCCTAGCCCAAAGCTACATTTCTCTTTATATTGAGAATCTCCATTCAGAATACTGTGTACAGTGGAGGTTTAAGGTCCTCAAGTGGTGCGACCATCTAAGTGTTGGCCCTGTCATTATAACATCGCAAGTTCGATCCCCCGTGATGCCAAGGCCATCCATGGCCAGGAATTCCAAGAGAGCACAGTTTGCCTCACTCTCTCTGGGTGGGTAGGATGGCCCTCCCTCTCCCCTCTGTCACTCAGCGCAACGTTAGGTGATGTAACAGAACTGGTGGTTAATGTTCCTCCAAATACGTTTAACTGTCCAGTGATGTTGTGTTAGCAGCACTTCACATGGCTCAGAGTGTATCGCTGCTGTCGGAACAAAACCTTGTGTCTCCAAAATGGTAACTTTACAGGAGAAGGAAAAAAATACTTTTAACGCAAGTCAATGGAACCAGACTTTTTTCCAAGCCATTTTGGTTCATATCTTTTGGTCCATTCATCAGGAAATCTATACACAACTCTCTCTCTCTCTCTCTCTCTCATATATGTGTGTATATATATATATATATATATATATATATATATATATATATATATATATATATATATATATATATATATATAGTTTTTGACATAATTTGAAAAGATCTGTTGCCCTTCACATTATATGTTAATTTCATGACGAATGAACCAAAAGAAATGGCCCAAAATGACTTGGAAAGACATCTGGTTCCATTGACTTACATTAAAAATAAAGAACTTTTTTCCTTCTCCTGTAAAATTATCATTTTAGAGAAACAAGGTTTTCTTCCGACGACAGTGAAATACCAATGTATACCAACGTTAAATCCACGTTATAATAGTTATGTTACCAACCAACTACGTTTCACTCAGCGAACTCAGTGCCACAAAAGATGGACAGACCCTTTTCCCCTCAGTGTAGCGTTTTACTTCTTTGTATTACTTTATTGAAAAACGGGTGCCTTAACATGCCACAGACACATCTGAGAAGTCTGCAGTAGTGCGGCTGGGTTACCTATTATAGCTGAAGCTAGGAAAGACATTTCTGGGTTCTTAGTGTAACCTCCACCAGACAGTGTTTCCACAACATCCACTGACCAGAAAATGTTTAAATTAAAAAGATGACAACTGTCTCTTGACTGATGTTAAACTGTTAGCTCTAGCATCAGCCCATGTACAGATTTAATTCATAGTGGCTAAAATATTTCCCTTTGCTTTCAAATGACTTTTTTAAATTAAAAAAGCATATTCATAAAGGACTCTGCCTGCAGCAAAATTTTCTTTTGTGCGACTGAATTTGTTTAGTAGATTTATTATTTATTTAGACAGACGGCTAACAAAGTAATTTATTAGTTGTATGCACACGGTGCACATGCAGATTTAACATGTCAGCTTTCTATAGCATCAACTACGTTCATTACGCTGAGAAACTGACCTATAAAATAACAAAATATCAACCACTAATTGCTTTCATTGAAAATCTCTAACTAGTGCCATTGAAATGTAGGTTTTAAATGCCAGTTTATTCTACGTTTTGTTCCTCTTGACATGAATACGGATTTGCAGTTTTAGAATTTTGCGTTGGTGTAAAGGTAAAGGCCCAGCAGCCGGCAAGGTTTTGTTCCACCTCAGCCATCATAGGACGTATGTATATTTGAAAAAGACTCCTCTGTCCTTGAATTATAACATCTACTGTATAATTGAATTAACATGCAATCACTGTGATTCAGTTGTGGTGACGGGCCATCATTTAATCAAGACGCTGCATGTTTACACTTGCCCTTATTTAAATATTTAAATTTTACATCACACTGGTGTGGTGCTGGGGCAGAGTAGGTGGAGTCTATACAGGCCAAGCTGTGTTTAATGCTTAAGTTACACTTATCCTTTAAAAACGTATATGGACAATATCCAAATACAGGACTTCCTGTAAAGCCAAGAAACTTGGCCAATACCAAACTTGGCAAATAGGGCCAATAAGCAATTAAAATTAGCTTTTTGCTGAAATTTATAGAAAGTATAGAAATGCATTAGAAAATCCACAACAATGTGCGTGTAAATAACTTGGATATGATTGTGTGGCATCGTTTGTAAATCAACTCACGATCAGCCACTTAATTCATCTTGTTTGTCATTCTTCTGCGCAGTGATTTATGTTTGTTGACACAGTTTACACACACATGCATGCACACGTACTCTGAAACACCAAATGATCTGTCAGCATTCGCTAAACCAGTCAGAATACATCACTGAGAGAAAACCAGCAGCGCTTCCACCACCACATCTGCACTTCAAAGATCTGTAGACTCTCTTTTTCTAGACAGAGAGAGAGAAAATGAGGTAAATAGTGCGTTCAGCTCTTCACAGCTCCAGTGACAGACACATACACACACACAAAACAGTCCCAGCAGTGGAGATGTAGAGACACACGCTCTAGATGCATTAAAAGTGAGCTGTCGCAGCTGTCATTAAAACACACTTTTACACACTCTGAAGACACATCAGTGAGTCAGAGACGCTTGAGAGGCTGACTGTACACTGTGTCTGTGTTTGTATATGTTTATTTCTGTACATTTTAAGGACAGAATGTCCTGTCTGTAAAAAGCACATTCTGTCTTTTAAATTTATTTATTTATTTATTTATTTATTTATTTATTTATTTATCACTCAATCAATCAATCAATCAATCAAAGCCTACTTGTTTTAAAGCTGACATGGCAAAAACATTTCTTTTGGGTTACTGAGGTTAGGGGTCAGTTTTAGGGTTAAGTTTAGAAAGTTTTTATTACATTTAGATACTTCTATATCAGCGATGTTGGATTAAGACCAAAAAAGTAACTTTACAGAAGGAAAAAACAGTTATTGCTTTTGAGTAATTGTGAACCATTTCTGTTGGTCCATTTTATGAAATTTTGACAGTGTAAAAGACAAGAACACAACAGAAATGAAAAGGTTTGTTCTGACAAAAATAGAGAATAGCAGTTGATTTATAATGCACTACATTGCTCTAATAAAGGTGGTATTAATTGTAATATGGCTTTGATATTTCTTATATGCCCACTCGTATATTATGAAGAAAACAGAAAACTCATGAGGATGGCGTTGGAATACATTTTAGAACAGAACTCTTTGTGCATATGTGTAAATGTTTTAGTCGTTTCCATTTCATAATAATAGCACTTACAGTTGACTGAGGCAGATCTAGCAGAAATTTCACAAAATGACTTGTGGCAGAGGTGGCATCCTATGACAGCGCCATGTTTAAAGTTACTGAGTTTTTCAGTATGATCTATTTTACTGCCAGTGTTTGTCTATTGAGACTGCAAAGCTATGTGATCAACTTTATTCACCTGCTAGCAATGGGTGTGGCTGAAACACTTAAACTCAATAATTAGGTGTGTACCAAATCAATTGTCTGTGTGTGTGTGTGTGTGTGTATATATATATATATATATATATATATATATATATATATATATATATATAGATATAGATATAGATAGACAGACAGACAGATAGATAGATAGATAGATAGGTATGTATGTATGTATATATATATACACACATACACACACACACACACACACACACACACACACACTCACACACACGTGTCTGATATTATATGGTGTGGTGAAACTGGAGAGGTTTGGGGCAGTGCTGGCAGGCGTTCGGATGGCCTTCCACTCAACGCATGAATGCTCTTTATACTCTAATAAATAGGCGCCTGCCTCTGCCATGTTTACCCCTACACATTCCCTCTATACATCTCTATCTCTCTTTCCCCTCACTGGCCTCTATTCTGCTCTTTCCGGTGCCTCTCTCCTCTTTCACCACCCAATCCCTGCTCTGTGCTCCCTACTTCTTTCCCTCTTCCTTCCTCTAATACTTCGGCCTTTCTTGTCCTAACATGCTTTATCTTTCTAATCTGTTTTTCTCTCATCTGTAGAGGTGTGAAAATACAATTATCTCTCAAATCAGTTACTGGGTTCATAATTACATTTTATGTCACAACATTTAGAACAAAATTTAAATGGAAAAAATATATATGACTTAATTATTGTGATTACTTTGGGGTTATAGTGACCTTTGGTGTTCAAACGATGCTATTGACCTATCCATGCTCTATATTCTTTTACTGCTGCTGTTGTTTGACCCAGCAATTTTAATTTCAATTGATTATTGTGTGTGCATGTGAGAAGTTACACTGTAAGGATAGACTGGGTGTAGTTTAAGCTTGAATGATAATGTTGGTTTATTCAAGACATTGTCATCAGAATTATCATGAATAATAATAATGATGTGATCCAAATTTAGTCACAAAGTACCACATGTGAGCATTACAGAGCCTTACTTGCATTTTCCCTGGTGGTAATTACCAGCTGGGCTAGCCTCTAATATTAACGAATTAAAATGATAACCATATTCTACAGTCCGGTGGGGTGTCCTCATTCATTTAGTTGAAAGCCAAAATATAGTCAAACTGACAAAGCAGGATTTGTCAGTTAGCCAAATAATGTAAGCCAAAAGTTGATGATTTTCTAATGGGAATGTCCTTTAGCTCTTTTGCTGTTGATTTGGATTGGTTTTGGGCTTCCTATTGGCTTGATTTGGGGCTAGTTATCTAGTTAAACTGAGAAATTTTTCAATTTGTGAAATTTTAATTTCCTAATTGACACTCTTCTTCTGGACAAGCTTGTCTGTTTTACTCTAGTTTCTATGTTTCATTTGGGTGCACTTCAGCATTCCTTACTACACTGAGAACCTATATTATAATCCACCTCAGTGGTGTTCAAAGTCTGTATTGTATGCGGTGCTGAAATTTCCCTGTTGTGGGCTGGAGGTAAGGGAACCAGCCTTGTGACTGAAAGGTCGTCGGTTCGATCCCCTGAGCCGACAGTACGTGATTGAAGTGCCCTTGAGCAAGGCACCTAACCCCCAACTCCCCGGGTGCCGTGAATAGGGCTGCCCAACGCTTCGGGCAAGTGTGCTCACTGCCCCCTAGTGTGTGTGTGTTCTAGTGTGTATGTGATGTTTCACTGCTTGGATGAGTAAAAAGCGGAGGTGAAATTTCCCCATTGTGGGACTAATAAGGGTCACTTAATTGTTGATCTTAATTAAACATAAACATATAGGCTATGCAAAGTGTACATATGTAGCTATTTTAATATCGCTAGCAAACTAAGCACTCCACTAGCTACTGCAGTATGACTTACGTTACTCTGAAAGAGTTGCTGACAGCGTTTTTCCTGTTGTATTTTCGTACATTTTAATTTTAATATTACAGCAAAAACAAAATGTACAAGTTATAAAACTACACCAGATCTATTCTAACAATGTGACCTTTGAAACACATGAAAAGTGTAGTTTAAAAGAGTAACACATTCAGCCTCGCAGCAGTCAATCAAAAGAACACATCTGTAGGCAGAGCATGGATAAGTCTCTGTGTTGTGCGTTGTCATGTTTTTGAATTGCAGTGTATTGTCACGGTCTTGTGCTCCTACGCATCTCCCTTTTCATCTCTTCAACATCTAATCCTTTATCTCCACCTCCTCGTCCCTCTCTCATCCTCCTTCCTCCAGCTTTCTCTTTCACTCCCTCTCTCAGACCTTCGCTCTGCCCCCTACTTTGACGTTGTTCCCTCTTTTTCCTTTCTCACTCCCTTCGCCTTTTTTTCGCACTCCCTCTGTCCTGTTTGTCCCGTCCCTGCATCTCCCCACTCGCCCTCCATCCCTCCGTCTCTCTCTTCCTGCCTGGCTGCTCCTCCTCTCCAAACAATGATCGCCACAATCCCCAACCCCCCAGCACTCTGTCTCTCTGACACTCGCCTCCCTCCCTCCTCTCCCTCTTTTCTCCGGACAAGCTGACCCCAGCGTTGCCCAGCCTTCCCGTCTCTCTTTACTTTCATACATAATGAACCTAAGTCAGTGTGACGGTGGTGCAAGTGAGATGTATATTGTGATAAATTTCACTGGCATGGTTATGTTTATGATGTGGGGGTGGGGTGATAAGCCCTATAGGCTAAGGTTTGAATGTGCTCTCTTAAACTGATTAATATTGTACAGCTGTACAGTACCGCACTGCGCTGCTCACACACATGTGCGCACTCGTTCTTTCTCTCACACGTGTGCATGTACCTACACATACATGTTCATAGGTCTGCTGCATACAGATGACACCGTTACAGTGAGTCACTTCTCCACAGTGCCCTCTGCAGGCAGCATTGCTGCGTTTCTGCCTGGCTACTGTACTTTCAGAAGGCAAGAGGACCCCACTGGGATACATGCACTTCCAAAGCTTTAACACTATTTTCAAAATGTGCTTGTTTGATGCATTTTCCTCTGTAAAGGGTTGCAGTTCAGCTTCTTTCTGTGTTGCGTTCTGATTTTTCCTTTGCTGCTCCCACCTGTTTGAATGTGCTTTTAAGTTTCTTAGAGCTTCAATTCTTATGCAATTGTCTATTTTATTGTATTTTAGACGTAAAAATGTACGTATACATAAAACAGGAGAAATGAGACCGTGTACATATTGACAAAAGCAGAAGATCAAAACATTAACTAAGAGGAAAATCAAAATAGAGGTGTTTAAAATAAATAAATAAATAAATAAATTGGGCTGTGTAGTAGTCAGGCCAAATAGGCAAGCATGTGGTGTGTATATGCGTGTATGTACATGAAGATGAGCTAAGCTATAAGTTTATCTTTAAGAGACATTGATATAGTGAAGGAATCTTTCCTATTTCAAGTAGTACCATTCCAGCCTGCCCAGCAGAGAGAAGGAAACTCGTTCATATGCTGCCAACTTAGCAGGCAGATTATGCCAGTCTGAAATTAATGGTGCGTAAGCTGACTTCCATTGGATGAGCAGTCTGAACCCATTCAGTGTAGACAGAAGGAATTGTGTCTTTAAGAGTGGATGGGTAATTCTTAAATTCCTGACTTTGAATCTCGTTGCTTTTGGGGCTTCTCATTATTCGGATTCATTTACATGGGGATGTGCAGCGCAAAAAGAAAGTGCATATATTTTCTGCCACAATTCTGAAATATGTTCTTTCTTTGCAGATGACTCTTCCTCAGAAAGTGGGAGTGGCAATGGAATCCACAGCATGACTCCACCCTCTATGAGCGTGGTAGCTGTGAGTGACAGAGCAGGGGCCGGACCAGTGACGGGGTCATACAGTCAGGTTAACGGGAACGGGACAGGTGCGCCACTGGACTTCAGCATGACTTCGTCCTCCTCGTCCTCAGAGGACCAGCAGCCGGCGAACCTGAGAGAGAGAATGGGCCAGGCTCTGCCCACAGCTGCCGCCATGCTAGCCACATTTAACCCTGAACACTCAGAGGAACTCCGCAGAAAATTCTCCAAACCCCAACTGGCGTCAGACCTACACCTCGACAGAGACATCAGGGACTACGGCAACAAGGTGCTCTCTCTCTCTCACACACACACACACACACACACACATTTGGAAGATGGATCAAGTATTTGACCTTTTGTGGGAAATTACTATTTAGCATCTTTGGAGACCTTTGATGAAGAGTTGTTTATGCAGTTGATGAGACAGAAAGAGAAGGAATGCAACAAAGAACTGACATGGATAACAAGAAAGAATGTGCTGTTGAGTTTTACACACATGCACTGAATCATAAATGGAATTGAACATGCCAGGTAGACCTTGAGCTTGTTGTTTTCAGCAGCATATCCAGCCCACAGAGCTGCATTCTTTCATTTAAACCACTTTCATCTTTTTTTCTCTACAAGTGTACAGACCAAAGGGAAGCTCACTTTGGTGTTGTGTGGTTTTGTGTGTGTATGTAGTCTCCTCACTATGGCTCAGGGAGCTATGACTCCATAAAGATGGAGATGTGTGCTGAGGACCTGACAGTCAGTCGCTCTCAGGCTGCCGATGATGATGACGACGACCATGACGACCACGATGACAGTGACAAGATTAACGATACGGAGGGAGTGGACCCAGAGAGGCTGAAGGCTTTTAATGTGAGTAAACCATAGACTTTTTTATCATTGCATTTTAATTTATCAGGATATTTGTGGGTCTTAATAGTCTTAAATGTAAGTGTATGACTCTAAATGGAAAATGCCTGATTTCTGCATTATTAAACTCTGTAAATGTAAGCAAAGGCATTCAGAGTGGTTTGAAGTGAAGTGGTTTTTAGGGAAACTTACCAACCTGTTCACAGTGGTGGTGATAGGAAGCATCTGAAGTGATTAATGCCTCTAAAAGCTTGATCACAGAAAGCTATTACATGAAATGGTTATGAATACGTTGCCTGATACCTGAGACATTGTTTACGATGGTTTTGAAGTAAGATTTTGGCTTTTTTTCTAGTTTTATTCTTATTATCATAATAATGAAGAAGTTGCTGTGCGCACAGTATGGATGCAGAGATTCCATCTATGTTGAGCTGACTGCATTACCTACAGTGGAATCCTTCTCTTCCCAGCTTTTACAGCTTTGCCAGCTTTCTTAGATTTTTCTCTTTAGCTTTGACTGATTTGTGCAACTACAGTTGTGTGCAAATGTTTGAACATCTTGGTCAAATTAATTATTATTAGTTTTTGTTAATTGTTAATACATCTCTACAAAGAACATATGTAAATACAGCATTTTTTCTATTTAAATTTTAGGTCACATTTTCTGTTCATTTGCTGTGTTAAACATATGGGGAAAAATTTTAATGTAAAATTTTACATAATGTTTGCACAGGCCATGTTTTATATTTTTTTCCATATTATATTAAAGTCAGCAAATAAACAGTAATTGTACATAAAACTGTGCACAAGTGTGTTCTCTGTAGAGGAGAACATCAACAAAACATCATTTGATGACCAAACTTTTGCATACTTACATGGGAAATTGCAAATTCAACCACACGTTGTTGGGGGACACAGAAATGAGCATGATGGTCTTTCAAATTTATTACAATTGCTATTAAAAAGTTCTTAAAAAGTCTTATGTCATCTATTCATTAGATGTTTGTGCGCCTGTTTGTGGATGAAAACCTGGACCGCATGGTGCCCATCTCCAAGCAGCCCAAAGAGAAGATCCAGGCCATCATCGAGTCCTGCAGCCGTCAGTTTCCAGAGTTTCAGGAACGCGCTCGCAAACGTATCCGCACCTACCTCAAATCCTGCCGCCGCATGAAGAAAAACGGCATGGAGGTACGGTGACACATACATTCACAGAGTGCTCAGTCATTTTAATATGCTCTCAGTCGTGAGAGGAACCCTAGCTGCCCCGTTACATTGTGTGCACACTTCCTAATGGATGCACCGGTAAATAAAATGCCCGAAAATGGCTTTTTGTTGTTTATAAATAGAAGTCAGTTAAACACACTAAAAGACATATGTCACGTATATTATCTTGAAGCATCTGTCCATTTTTGATTTTCAGCCGATCTTTTTGAATACAAGACGTTAATACATTTGTGAACATTGTTGTACAGTCCCATTTGAAAAAAAAATACATAGCTGTGTATTGTTTTGTTACTTGTGTTTTAGTTTCAAATACATTGTTTTATTCCAAACACTAAAGTACATTTTGTAATGTATGCTTCACATTTTCTTTCCATGTAGGATGGAATGGTATTATTATAATGATGATTATTAATAGAAAAATATATTATTTTGTAGTTTTAAAAGTGCTTAAAAGTATTGAATTTAATTTTTAAAACTGCAGCACCCCTGGTTATGATAAGAACATTTTTCCTTGTCGGACACTCATATAACAAAGATTGAACGCTCCTGGTCAAATTACAAAATTTGCTGATTTTTTTCCAGTGAAAATAAGTTACCATACTTAAATATGACACTTTTCTGCAAATTGTTCAGCACATTTCTATTTATTAGATGTTAATATATTTTATAAAAATACAGTATAAAACATGCCATAAGTCTTGCATAGGCCACATTTAATGTTTTTTTTATGTTTAATTTTCTCCAGTATACTAAATTCAGCAAATAAAATGCAAAGAATATGTTCTCTATTAAGGATGTGTTAACTTTTTTTCACTTAGAAAATCAGCAAGACGTGTAATTTGATCAGGGATGTGCAGCTTTTCCATATGACTGTATAAAGTTACTGTTTTGGAGACAGTAATTTTTCTTATGAAATTATTAAAGCTGACTACTTTCATCTACCATATACTGACCCCTTGTGGCCAATTAAACCGCACACCTTTTCCTCTCATTTAACACTCTGTTGACAGAATTGTGTGAATTGATTTGAAGTTGCTGGGCAGCGTTCTGAGCTTGTTATATGTTATTGGTAAATCTGTGTGTGTGCTATTAGACTCGGCCCACGCCGCCACACTTGACCTCAGCCATGGCAGAGAACATTCTGGCTGCTGCCTGTGAGAGCGAAACACGAAATGCTGCCAAGAGGATGCGGATGGACGTCTACCAAACACACGTCAGTATCTGTGTGTGTGTTGGGAGTAAAGGGTCGGGGTGGGGTATTCTGAGATCACTGATTCCCAATCCTGTTCCTGGAGAACCCATACTTTGGCCATTATACGTTGTCCCTGCTCTAATGCACCGGAGAATGAATGGTTGAATATTTAAAATTGGTTCATGAGGTTAAATGAGCTTCAAATGGATTTCAAAGGTAAAAGTCTGATGAACGTGTCTGAACAGTGTTTTTCTCTCTCTGTGTCTCAGGAAGATCAGATAGCTCTGGATAAGGCTATCTCTCGTGAGCCGGTGCCCTTGACCCACTCTGCATATTCTCTGGCAGCCTCAGCCTACTCCCAGGACCAGCTGTACATCAACGGAGGCCTTGGGTACACTTACCGTGCGTATGGTGGCCTGGGAGGCAGCATGCAGCACCCTATCTCTCTGACGACCCCTACAGCCCAGAGCAATGGTGAGAAAATTTCTCTTGTCTGGTGTATGTCAAGTTATCAATCATGCATCCTCTGATACAAGAAGGGTTACAAGAGTGTTCAATCAAGTGTTTTTAGCAGAACCACAGATTCCATCTTGTCCAGTAATTCAGCTTTACTCAGTCCAGTCCTCATGCCCAGCAGACGATCTACAATTTTGCTGTATCCCAGCTCCCAGTACACCTGTAACCGGTATTCAGTGTTCTTAATGGCTTGGTTCTGGTGTGTTAGGAGCAGAGATAAAGCCAAATGTGCACTGTCTGGTCAGCCCCTGAGGACTAGGTTGAGAAACATTGCTGTAGATCTTGAAAGCTCTTTGGATAATTGGAACATCTCTTCCTTCAGTCGATTCTATTTATATTCACCGCACCCTGAAGCATGCAGAGAGGATAATTTCAGATTCCTCTCATCCAGCTTTGCTGTCTTTTTTGGCTGCTTCCATCTGGGAAGTGCTACAAGTCAATCAAATCTAATTAACCCATTTCAGGAATAGCTTGTTTTTTTTTTTTAAGTGATGAAGTCAATAAACTCTTTTCTTTATGTTGTGTATCATCATTGATAACATTATGGCTAGCTTATTGTAGTCTCTTGTAATAATAGATTTATGAATTCATATAATTCATGTTTGCATTATGGATGTATTTTTTGCCTACATCCTTGTGAACCCCTGTATTTTGTATAGTACTATGAACCACATACAACAGTTCAGGATCATTATTCAGCCAACTGACAGATCTAGTGTTCGTACTCGAAATCACATATTGTGTACTGTATAGTGGGAACTGGACTGTGTTTTCTACTGGTCTTCAAAGCTACAGCTTTAAAAAGTCTCAGCTTTGGGTTCATCTGTTTAGTAAACCTGTGTGATTTCCAGACACACCTGTTTTACTCCTATTGCGAGTCATTTCATTTTCATGACATTCGTAGTTGGTAATATGAGCTAGTTTTACTGAATAATAAGAATTTTGACTCCACACGGGAGCCTAAAGTCAACTGATTGGTTGAGTTTCTGTTTTATCCACGTTATGGAGAAAGCTAACTTTTAAATAGACAAAATAAACAAACCCACCTCAAGGCCAGCAGAGAAAGCTGCTCTGTGCAGCAGGATTTGGTCAAAATGGAAGTGGCAATCGTCAGGGTCCAAGCACTATGTGCCTTACTGAAGCCAGTAGAACACAAATGGGCAAAGTATTTTGAAGGCCTCTATTTGTAGTAGATGTGGGTGGTTTAAAATGAGATGTCTGCCATATGTAGTTCACACTGATCTTTGGTAATGTAAGCAACAGATTTTGAAAAAAGTAAATCCCAAGTATCTAGAAAACAGTACAATAGTTGTACATGATCTGTATGTAAATAGCTGTTAAACTCAATCAACTAATTCCACAGCAATTACAGAATTATTTGGACTCTCTCTTTCCGTAGGGCCTACTGATCTCAGTATGAAGTCTCTGGCTTCAAACTCATCTACGTCAAGCAGCAGTAGTCTTGGGCGGAGTGCAGGAGGCGGGACTTCTGCCCAGCTCAGCCATACGGAAGTGGCAGCGGTGCGCCAGCTGATCGCCGGCTACCGTGAATCAGCAGCCTTCTTACTGCGCTCAGCAGACGAGCTGGAGAACCTCATACTGCAACAGAACTGAACCGCACATTCTCCCTTTCCTCTCATCCCACCATTTCTCACCCTCCCCCTTTATCTCTCTTTTTCTCTCTCTCCTTCCATCACCTCTTGGACTAGCCAGCCTCTCCCTGTCATTGCCAACCATCTTCCTCATCCCTAAAAGCCTACAGATCTGAAGATATCAGGAGAGAGACGCCGATCATTGCATCATCATGCTAACACATTCAGATTGACTGGATGGAGCTTTTGACCACAAAGATAGAGAAAGGAAGGAAAAGAAAGAAGATGAATATAGGAGGGTGAATGGGGGTGTTACTGGTGGGGTGCTGCATCAGAGAAGAAAAGAGCGCTGTACAGCAGTTTTTGCTGTATGTATGTGCTGATCCTGTGAATCATACACCCCTCTACCCCTCAATGCCCCTAGGCTCACTTACTGAAACACTCTTAAATCACATTATTTTTCCTTTTAAATCCCCCTCTGCTTTTGAAAGCCATTGATTTCTGTTTTCTTTTGTTCTTAACCTACTTAAAAGAAGGCATTATGCTGTGCCAATACTCCGGTTTAGCACTAACTAAATGAAGACACTTTTCTTGAATCGAGGCTAAAGAAGACGCCTGGGAAAAAAGAGAACGATTAAAGAGAAAATGTAAGGAAAAGAAAAAAAAAAAAAGAAAAAAACGAGAGAGAGACCTTTGCTTTCGCTGTAAATAATCGCGCTCTGTGTTCTGAAGCACTTTTTTTCCACTCGCTCTGACCTCTCCTCCCCTAACGACTCTTTTTTGCTGCGGGGAGAAAATTGTGTAACTTATGCATAAGAATATACAGGTGGAGCTCACCTGGAAATACCTCAGCCTGTCCGAAACCCCCATCCCTGTGTGTCCCAGCCCCTCACTCTTTCTGTCCCGGGGGGAGAGAAAAACGGCTCCCTCTTCTCCTCTACCTTATGTGTCTAGTGCCTCGCCAAGACCTGCAAGAGGCAGTACATACAGGGAGTGAGATTTGTTCGTTTCTGTAGTTATTTAATTGATTTATTATTATTTTTCTTCCTTGTTTGCTTCTATAACGTGATGTACATATTCAAATCTGAAAGTATTGATTACAGAACTACACTGGAATTACACTGGAATCGAAGAATTAGAACTGAATGAAGTGTTTCAATGAGGTAAATATCTCCACTTTCAGTTATTAGGTCTTTTTCCGGGCCTCTACGCTTGCCGTAGCTCATCTCTCAAGGCGTTTCATCTCTGGATGCCAACTCTCCACTCCACTTCCTTTCCTACGGGTCACCCTTTTTTTTGTCTTTAATTTTTTTTTAAAACTTCCTGCCGCCTCTCCTCTTTGATTCGTCCCTCTTCCGTGCTCAGCTTTGGAGCAGAGGAGGGAAGGAGGTAGAGAGGGATGGAGGGAAGATCTGTTTAGTCTTTTTATCTGTTGACTTTTCTTGAAGGCCATTAATTCACTCTGCTGCTAAAGGACTTGGACTTTACGCCACAGACCTGAAACCTCAAGCCTCCTACACAACCAGAGCACCTCAAAGATGGAAAAAAAAAAAACAACGAAAACGCAAAAAAGGAACCTGAAATGGACAAGAAAACGGAAAACTGTATCAATATGAATCCTTAAAAGAAACGAATACTGCCATCTTAGTTTTAAACCATTTTGCATATTTGCCGGTAACATTTGTTTATCTCTGAGGGCTGTTTGCTTTGTGGTTGCATTTTTTTTTTTTAATTTAGAGTTCAAGTGCTTCAGTGTGTGCTTAGCTCCAGAGATCAATAGGGATGAGCTTTCGCCTGCTCACACGCACACACACGCCCTGAAGGGGCTCTCCTGTCTCACCTGTGCAGTCTCTGGGGAACTGAATCTTTAGAAAGAGAGAAGCTGTTTTGAGTTAGTGAGGCAGGCTTGACTGGAGTGTCACTGTAATTTTGCTCCTCTTTGCACACTGAGGCAGTGCTGGTCTGCTACTATGGAGCTCCTGCATTTAAAAAGCTTGAGGTTGCACTGTTAGTGAGGAACAAGAGGAAGAGTATCGCAATGCAAAAGATAATCAAAAGCGTTCCTCATCCTAAAGGAAAGAGACAGAGAGAGAGAGATGTGGAGAGACTACCTAGACCCAAATGTGAAGGCTCCATAATCATTGCATTCCACTGATGGACCACGCTGTTACTGAGGGAAAGGTACCTTTCTGTGACAGTAGGTGTGCTCTGTGTCTGTTACCCCCTTGTACTCTAGGCTTATTTTCCACTTTTGCTTCTTTATTTTACAACTGGAGATATGAGGCTAACTTTGATAACAAACACTACAACTCAGCAGTCACCCAAATTTGTAAATGCATCGTCCAGACGAGCAGACTTGTCAGTGTGGGTTAGGAAACAGCGTGACTTACTGCGAACTGTAAAAATGAACAAATACTATGTTTTAGATAGCAAGGGTGTTGTGCTGAATTCTCCGCTTTGCTCCGGCATCACACAGACACATGGACCCAGCAGATTACATTTACAGTTTATTTTATATATCTTTTATATATATATATATATATATATAAATATCTATATCGCTGCTGTCGGAACAAAACCTTGTATCTCTATATTTGTGTCCTTTTTCAGTTTTTGGCATAATTTGAAATTGTCTGTTGCCCTTTACATTTTGTATAAATTTCATGATGAATAGACCAAAAGAAACGGCCCAAAATTACTTGGAAAAGTGTCTGGTTCCATAGACTTGCATTAAAAGTAAAGTACGTTGTTTCCTTTTCCAGCAAGTTACCATTTTGGAGATACAAGGTTTTGTTCTGACACATATATACATTTAACTGTTAATCTTAATTTTTTAACTGAACATAGACATTTAAAAACAGAAAAACAGAAATGATGTGCATGCTCATGAAGCAGAGTGGGATTCTGCAGGAGATGCAGAATTTGGTACGACATCCTAAAATTACTGCCCACGGCGTTCAGTTTACAGTTCTAGTTTACAGTAATGTAAGGTCATACTGTCTCCTGAAGCACATCAACAAGCCTGCACAATCTTAATGAAGATCCTCGATGCAGTTTGGGTGGGTTGAGAGAAGTTTTGGGGTTACATTTACTGAAAAGATTTGGGTGACTATTGACTCCTAGTCTTTATTAGAAGCATTAGACTTGTAGCTCCAGCACTAAACTAAAGAAGCAGAATTTGGCCCCAAACATGTATTTGCTGATAAAATACATCATAGGTAAAAATACATAGGTAAAACTGATGTTAATGTTAAGACTAACAGTAACTATTAATTGGTTAACTGCTATATTTCATTATGGTTTATTGGCTTAATTATGGGTCCAGTGAGTATAAATTGTACGCATATGAAAAGAGAAACAACAGCCACCCATCTCCCTGGTAGCAGATATGCATAGTAAAGCATAGATATGCATAGTAAAGCAAGTATAATTCAAAACACATGTTCACTGAACTATATACAGCATCTATACAGCTGAAATGTGCATCTCTGTACTGAGATCAAACTTGGTGTTAAAGTGCACTGTGTATATCTAGCCACTGAAATGTCCTTGTCGGTGTACGTACTGTATAAAGTTCAGTTATACATTGTGTTTCCAGCATTGTCCACTGTGTAGCACTCCAAATGAAGTGCTGATCTCACAGTATATCTGGAACTGCTATATTTATATAGCTCCCACTATAAATCCAGAACAAGATAAGAAATGTTATGCTCTATATGAGTCTTGGTAGACTGTCACATTTGATCTCTCTCTATAAAATTAATGTCTGATTATCGAATAGAAATGTGGTTGGCGTAGTGGCAAGGATGAAGAAATATGCAAAATGACCAGTCCTCTCCTCACTGTGCTTATGCTGGGTTTCTTTTTATTATTGCTCTCTTTTTTGATGGACCCATCCCTTTGACTCTCTGTCATATCTGTTCTTTCTTTCTCTCTCTCTCTCTCTCTCTCTCTCTCTCTCTCTCTCTCTCTCTCTCTCTCTCTCTCTCTCTCTCTCTCCCCCTCCTTCTCCTTCTCTCTCTGTCACTTCCTCCTCAGCCTTTATTCTGTCAGTACTCCACACTTAAAAAAAAAAAAAAAGATTCCTAGATGGTCCTTAGCTTGGTCATAGGGTTCTAGGACTTTATGAAGGTTCTTTAAACATCCTCACAAAAAAAAAAAAAAATCTTGAACTGTCCATTCAAGGGTTCTTTAGGGTAACAAAGGTGGTTCTTCAACAGCGTCGCTCCAAAGAACCCTTTCTGGCACCTTTATTTTTAATGGTGAAGCATCTGATAGATGTAGGCCTCTCTCATCTCGTCTTTCTCTCCCTGCTCCGGGTCAGAGCGATGGAGGGATGGGTCCCACTGCTTATTAAAACGACTCGTGTCGAACGCTGCTGAATTTCTACTAACCTCACATACTCCTACCAACCTCACATGCCACTGAGCTCTGCTAACGGTTTCTTGAAAAATTGAGATTGTGACAGTTATGCATTTGTACCATAGACAAGGGACTGCTCACGTCTTTTGTGGAGAGGTTGTGAGATCATTGAGGAAAAGAGGCTCTTGCTAAAAGCTCCTGAACCACTCATGCGCTTCTCTGGAGGCCACTCTCTCCAGATCACGGACAGCTACTTTTTACGCATACGAACTGTAAGACAAGGCAAACGACAATCTTGGAAGGTGTAATTAGTTCGCTGTTTGGTTTTCCCTTCTCTGTGTTCTCTCCGTGTGCAGCTATTGTTTACAGTGCGTATGGAAGAGTGTGGGGTATTTTAGCCATAATCAGAGCATCTCTCTGGCGTCCCGGACGTCCAACCCTTCTCACTACCTGCGGAGGACTCCTAGCGGCCCACTGTCGACTCCTTTTTATCTGATTTCTATTTTTTATTATAATTCTCACAATTACAGTTATTTTTAAATTCCTTTTTGTATTACAAGTAAGTGGTCTTTTCAGAACTATTTTGTACAACACCAACATCCCAAGTGAAGTTATCCTGTATGCCTATACATTCCAACGAAGGATGTCAATATGTGAAGCAGTTGACCAGACCCAAGTCACCAGGCACTAGAGACATACTGAAGACAGCCTACTTAAGTGCTTTTCTACGGGGCAGTTTCCTGAACATTTACTCTTAGCAAAAATTCTGTATGTGTAGAATCATTTTTAAAAGATCCATATTTAAAGAACCATATAAAAACCAGATTTTCCATCATAGAGACGAACCATTTGACCATGCAAAGAACCATTTATGCATTCAGATGGTTCTTTGAGTGTTCATGGTTCACTATAGAACCACTGCCTTTACTAAAGAACCCTTGAAGAACCATTTTTGCCATGCTGGTGGTGGATCACCATTGGAAATCCTTTTTAATCCTTCTAGGATTGGGCTTAATCTGGGTTTGGGAAGCTGCCCCTATGGCTTAAAGCTCTGATCAGGAATGAAACTAGAGGCTTTTGAACAAAGACATTAAGATTCCAGCACTGATTGCTTGGACCCCTAAAACACCACTACTACTGCAAAAGCCCCTCATCATATGTGTAATCTGTACACTTTCCAGGCTCTGTGTTTAACTCTAAACTAGGCTTGTGGCAGTCAAAACACCGTTTCTGCAGTTCCTTTTATGGGGCCCTTAATAACCCTACAAAGGCAAAGTGCATTTACATCAGCGTTAAATTAAAATAAGTTTGACCGCCATTTTTTAAAATACAATCACTGAATGTTTCAGTTCTCTCTGGTTTTCTTGTAAATAGTATTACAGCGTCGATTTAATCTCTTATCTCTCATATCCGTTACTTCCTTAAATGCGTCATTCAGAGAAAAAAAGAAATTGCTTGGTTTCAGTTTTTCTGTTGCGACTGTACTTTGCCTTCAAAGATTTAAGCTGACCTGATTAGCACTCCTAACATTTATTTGGGTGATAGATGTCCATCGTGAGCGAACACGCTTAAGCCCTTAATCTGTGGATAATACATCAGGGTTAGGTGGCCTTCAGGGCTTTGTTTAGTTGATGGGTGGATATTTTACCATAGAGGCTGTCTACCAGTCAGTGACAACATGTGCAGTGTACACACACACCGACAGATAGTCCTTTGGTTCAGACTGTGCATTCAGGTGTGACTCTGGTTACGGTAGCTGCTAAACTTAAAACTACACACACGTAAACTTAAAAAAAAAAGGTCTGTTTTTGGCCAGATGTATAGCTCAGCAAAAATGTAAGGAGAAAAGAAAAATGACTTTTTATTTTTCTACCGCAGTGGTGTACAGCTACAGTCGAATCATCCTGGTTTCTCTCCATAGTCTGTCTATTTCCATTTAGTGGTGCTTTAGTTCCCTTGAAATTCTGTTTCCTCTGTTCTCCTGCTTTACTGTATCAGGAGATACTGAAGTCAGCTCTGCTTTGAATATGTACCTTATATACCAATGGGAAACGCTCTCTATCTCCTCTTCATTTTGGACTCAGTGGAAGTGTGATGTTTACATGTACAGATTTTTGAAATTCTCTTTTTTCTTTCTTGTTTTCTCATTGTTTTGTTCGACTGGAAGCAGTTCTTCCTCTCCCATTCCCGTGCATTGCTTAATTTAATCTGACTCCTTGTTTATTGAAGGGAAATGGGCCTGTGTCATGTTGATTTCAGCAATGCTTAGGCGAGTCCTGTCCTTGAATCGAGACAAACCTCTAATCCCTCTTTCAAACTGCTGACGGCAAAAAGTCGAAAAACGAATGCTCACTGTAAAACGATCCTCTGTTCTGACTACTGGCCGGGACACGGCAGTCCATTCCTCCTGTGATTAAAAGCCATTTACGTGCCCTTCTCTGGGCTGACGTCAAGTATTAAATTACGAAAACAGACGAAAAAACCTCAGGTAAATGACTATGTATGTAATTGTTAGTCTTACTGGCAGCCCATTTCCCTCTTTAATACCACTTAAATTATATTAAATAATTTTTCTTTTTTATATTTATTGTGTTCTATATAACGGTGGATACTTTTTTTCCCAGTACATGTGGCTAAATATTTTAATTCTTTAGAAAAGTGTTGACAAATATATATGTGAAGAAACTGAAAGATAAAAAAAAAAAAAAAAACTTAGAAAAAAAAAATCAATTTCTGTTTGTTTAATGCGAAACAGCATGGGTGGCTCCTAACATATCACTTTGATTAATGAAAACCAATGATTTGAAGTGAAGCTTTCTTCAGTGGGATGTCACTGCTGAGGTAAAATTTCTTCAAACATGACATTGTGACTTTTTTTTTTCCTCCCAAGCTGTACGTCACAAAGCTAAATATGCTAATAAAATCGTGTGCTATATATCAAACAGAGCCATTGAATATATTTCATTTGTTCAACAAGGGCAGGCCACAGAGGGGGCTGCTGCTGTCATGTTCTGATAAAATATTCCTCAGGGGAGTCAAAGGGTGGGCAGACATACAGCAGCGCAGAGTTCATATTCTCTGATTAATGTACTTAAGTAACTTTGACTTGGCAGAATTTGTTTTTGTTGATCGTTTTCAAATGGAGCATGTATTGGACAAATATTTTACAACCACTGGGAATCACTGTGGTGCTCATCCAGTCCTGCCTGCTAACCTAGCCACTCATCTGTAGGCTAAATAACACAACCAAACTAACATTAGTGTAACTTTTACCTCAGTTATCTAGAAAAATAAAGAAAACAGACGTTTATTCGACACAAAACAGACACCAGACACGAGTTTTTACCCTTTCAGCCGAAGAAGCTGAACAAACAAACTTTAGCTTTTAGCTTGCTCTGCTTTTCATCCGATGAGATGAGATTTGGCTCGTCCCAAAAATCCAGACCAAAGCAGTTGTAGTTCTTTTAAAAAGCTACTCCCACCTTCAAGATACATAAGGGGGTTTTTCCAGCCTCTAAACTGGACAATCTGACTTTAGAGACTACTGTGAATGAGAGTAAGCATGTTCATAACATGTAGCTGTGGTTAATTTTCATTCTGGCTGGAGTGTCCTTTTAAGTCAAACGTTAAACATTTTAACTCCACTAATATTATTCAGACTGAGTACAACTTCATGTATTTTGCCTGAATTAATCCTCCAAACCCTTCTGATTTCATACTGGTCAGTACAACTATTGCAATGAAAATGAACTGTTTGTGGATGGTGACTCCAGATATATCAGGAAATTAATTTTTATTGAGCGTCAACTCTTAACTGAAAGTAAAAAACTTTCAAATATATAAGGCTTGTAGCTGTGGTGCATCGAGTGAAATATACATTCCATACATTTTGCTTCTGTACTGTTTCCAAGTGAAACACAGGATCAGGGAGGGCCTCTGAGCTAGCTAAGCATTTTGTCTCAGTGATTAGAGGGTGTGGGAGGAGGGGGAAGTGAAACATATTATAATTAAATACTGCCTGCTGGCATGTGGTGATGTAATCAAAAATCAGAAGATGTTTTATATATGGGTAAAAGTCGTTGTGCTTCAAATAAAGATGACAGGAAAAGAAATCAGTCTTTTAAACTGCCCCAGATAGCAAACATATATCGGTCTGCTGGCTTGCACCCCGCTGTTTGCCACTGCTGGTCCACCCTCGGACCACCTAGATTACTGTCCTGCATACAAGCTTCAAGTAGTTTTTAATCTCAAATAGATTTTAAGTGCACACAGCTTTTTGTTTTAGTCAAGACAAATACTACAAACTCAGAAAAAAAATAATGACCAAGTCTTACATAAATTAATTTTATTGAAAATGTTGTTGCCGATATTGAGCTAGATTAAAATTCTTTATTAAACTCATTTACAAAGTACAACTATAGACAGGAGGGAGGGAAAATAGGTAAATTGGACTCTGGGTGGAAAATTAGTGATGAAAAGTGGAATTTTGTCTAATACTCTGCTTAACCACTGGTGGGCCGCCCGGAAAACGCTGAGCAAAACACCAGTGGACGGCCAGCTTTGCCATCAGTGGGCCAACAGTGGCCTATTATCCTCTTGCTATCAGGGGCATGGTTTGGTGAACTGTGAATAATTTGACCAGGGGCATAAAATAACAGTAAAATGGTCAATTCTGATTTCAGGTTGACCTCAAGCCCTGTGGTTTGATGAGAGCAGTAGATGAGCACAAGACAAATGTTTATAATAAACACTGGTAAAAGGCTTGAGAGGCTAAACCGAGCGTCAATAATTAGGAAGCCCAAGAAAAGTGGGAGTTTTACTTTATTAACAAAATGTCCGTCTATGAGTGCTTTCCAAAAGCATGTCCGCATGAAAATTTAAGTAGCATCATCATTAAAAGATATTACCCAGACCTTTTAAAACATTTGATCTGTGTCACTGTCTTATATGATTTTTAATTAATACTCAGTTTCTTCTATCACTGTTAAGCTTTGCACCAGTCTGTAAAGCACTCTGGGTATTAAAAAAGTGCTCTACAAAGAAAGATATTATTATTATATTCCCATCATAGAAGTATGACAGAAAATGAACGAGATCAAATGCAATACTTTTCTATTCCTGCTTCTTTGCATATTAGCTGGAGCACAAACTACTTCCCTAACAATGTCCAAGAATGAACAATGAACCAGTGTTCTCCTCAGCAGAGGCTGGATCACAAAAGCTTTTCTTCAAAATGTTTGATTCTTACAGTTCTTCTCCACACAAACATAATCCAAACAATTCCGCAATTAAAACACCATGAAAATGAAAAAAAATGTGTGCAGCTAAGAGAATTCAATGATTTTTCAACATCTGCATAATTCAATTATCAAGAAGTAAACAAAGTGGTTTAGAGTGGTTTAATAGAAAAAGAAATAGAATTTCTTTACAGTGGTGGTGACAGAAACCAGGGGTCAGATATCTGCAGCACCAATACAGCCCTTTTACATGTGTCTGAGTTTTTAAATACAGGGTGATTCAAAAAGATTCATCCGATTTCAAAGTGCTATATTTTTAACCATGAGGCGCCTAGGAACCAATCACATACCAATTGAAAGAGGGGGTCATAGAGTTTCTGCTCCCTTCAGTCTGCGAGGAGATGCGACAGAAAGTGTTTTGCATTCTCCACTTCAATAAGAGTGAATCCGTCATAACTGTGCAGTGTGATTTTGGTCGGCAGTGAACCTCCAACAGCTCAGAGCGTTCGTCTTTGGTTCCACAACACTGGATGATCTCCGAAATCGCACTGAAAGAGCTGTGAGTGCAGCGACACCCGACATGCTCAATCGAGTATGGGATGAATTTGACTACGGCATTGATGTTGTCTGTACAGCTGGAGGAGGTTCATACTGAGACCTTGTAAAATAAAAATATCCCATGTTTTTATCTATGAAATAAAAAGGGGGAACAGTTCCAGTTTCATGGATTCTGACCATGGATACTGTTGAAGTGTAATAAACTATGTTGAAGGCCGTAGTTGGGTACTAAGTAACTCTGTAAAGGTTCAGTGTTTGGATGAGCCCCATTTTATATTCCTATTAAATATTTTAGCAGTAAAAAGACACCCAAACACACCCCTGGGGTAGCTCAGTTCTGGAGAGACAGAGACGGCTACTGTTATATATGGATAGCTGAAAAAGTGACGCAGTTTTAAAAAATGATGCACGATTTGTCTACTGTATGGTAGCCCACATTCAACTGGATTGTATGCCTATTCAAATTAAAGGCTACCTATCACCTGGTAGTACGATTCAAATCCCATAACCCCAGCCCTGCTTTTAATCCCTGGTTACTTCATGTCTTGTGGTGATGCACCGGACACTCGCTAGCTTCTGGTCAAGTTCTACACAGCCGTCTTCTCTAAAACTAGGTGAGCAAGTGATAGATGTGACTGATACATAGCAGCAGCCAACCCTCTCTGTTGGCCAAAACAAGCAGAATGTGAGACATCGGCCCGTCTGCTCTGCTGCCAGGTCCTTCTCAGGAATTTCCAGTGTGTTTTTAATTCAGTTACTGGGGACAGCTCCAGCTGGGAACAGGCCACCAAAGCAGGGACTGTCCCCAGAAAACAGGGACATCTGGTCACCCTAACCTGCATGTACAATTCCGCCATGAAAGGATTTTTAAAATACACTTTAGGCCAAAAGCAGAGCAAAACTATCGGAAAACGATGTCTCCGGCTTTAGGCAGTGTATTCATAACCACTTCATGTAATAACTTTGTTATTTTAGAGGCATTAATGTCTGGTTCCTATTATCACCACTTTAAACAATCCAGTTAGTGCGCAAGTTTCTCTAGAACAGAGCATTTCACATCAAACCACTCTGAACTACCTTATTCATAGCTTACCCAGTTAATTCTGCAGAAATTTTAAAACATGGGTGGAATTCCCCTTTAATCTAACCGTGGTGCTATCAAAGCACTGTTCAGTAGACCTTCCTGACCACAGTGAGGTAAAACCACACTGTGTGTGACTCACTGAGGTAAAGACGAAGTGCCTCTTCTCAGGAGGAAGAGAGAGAGAGAGAGAGAGAGCGAGAGAGAGAGAGAGAGCGAGAGAGAGAGAGAGAGAGAGAGAGAAAGAAGCAGTCCTGATGTTGCTCCTGCATAATGAGCGCTGGTCCTCACCGCAGAGGAAGGAGGTTCAGCTCTCAGCCCATTCGGCACTGCTCCGCGGAGGAGGAGGAGGAGGAGGAGGAGGAGGAGGAGGAGGATGGTCCTGGAGGGACGTACACTTGCATCTTTCATCCCTATCTATCCATCTCTTTCTCTTCTCCGGCAGCATGTTTCCGCATTCCCTGTGCGCTCCTATTTCTGCGCTAGTGCTCCATCTCTACCTGCACACCAAACCGGTTTCACCTGATCCGCCGCTGCCTTAGCTTTCCCACAGCAGCGCTGGCTGACAGAGGAGAGGAAAAAGAAAGGGAAAAGGAAAAGAAAGATCCTCGAATTGACTCAAATACTGTTCAGCCATTTACGAAGCATCGCCAGAAGCTCTGAACATCAGCGGTGCGTGTCGGCGAACGTGTACAAAAACGGGGGGTGAGAGATTTGAACTAACTAGCATACCTTATGTTAGCCTAGCCTTCTTAAACACTTAACGTAAACATCGTTGCTGGCGTCTCGCGAAGAAGCGCAAACAGAAGCGCTGAGGCATCAGTCAGCCTGGCCGGGCTTCACCGTGGCTCTGCGGCTAACCTGGCTCACTCGGCGGTTCTCCAGCACAGAGGCTCGGCATGGAGGGCTGCTGCCGCGCTTGTATGCCATGTCTGAAGCGCCTGTGGGACTGGATATGGCCGGAGCTCCACTATCCGAGCCCGACCGTGACCGAAATCCGCACCGTTTCAGGTGACCTGCGGATCCCCGCGCCCAGGAAGAAGCCCGCGCAGCTCTACGCCGCCCTCTTCGACTTCGAAGCCCGCAGCGAGGAGGAGCTGTCGGTCAGAGAGGGCGACAAGCTGTCCGTCATCGAGAAGAGAGGAGACTACGTGCTGGCCAAGAAGCTGACGGGCACCCTGGAGTCCGGCCTGATTCCGGCTAACTACGTGGCGCTGGTGCAGGACGAGTTCGCCAAATACAAGTAAGTGATGGAGGAGATGGGATGAGTCGGGTGAGGGGGGGTGGACACGTGTGTGCTTGGAGCTGCTCTGCGACCCCTGCTGCTCGAACTGAGCTCAAACGACCGGTACCACTAGTGGTGTTTGGTCTCTTCTCTTGCTCTTATAAAGTGATGGTTCTGCCTGCTTGATTTCCAACCAAGTCTTTATGCCAATAACTGAATGAGGCTGTTTAGCAAGGCCATTGGAAATGCACCCTGTGATATGGACAGTAAGAAGAGTCAAACATGGCATGTCCTGGCACAAGGTGTGCTGGTGAACAGGCCAGTTCAAGTCAAAATGGCAAGCAACTGGCCTTCTTAACCTCCTGTGCGCTTGACCTTCATCACCCATTAGGCCTGCTTCATAACAATGGGTTTGCACAAGTCAGCATTCACTATTTGCTTTGTTATCTTCAGCAGAACAATAGGCTGCCCCTGTGGGCTGACACCTGCAGAGGGTGGACAGGTAACAGCCAGGCTGTTATGCCCGCCGCTAGGCCTGGCGTGCACCTGTCACAGTTTCACTGAAACCACAGCACGTCATTACACACACAGCAAGCATGTGCACGCAGCCTCACCCATGCTTATTAAGGGCTTCTCAGGTTCATTTGTTACAAAACCTGTACGTGTGCCGGGACAGAGGATAGTTTATACATGCCATAAGTGCACAAGAGAACAGTAAATAAAGATCAATGATATGTAACCAGTTCTACACAGACAGCAGGGAAATGCCATATACTATGTTGTAGTCTAAGGGTTTATAGTTTTTATACGCTACACCTTAATGTTGCCTACAATATACATGTGTACTTTGTATGTACTACACTATAATGTGGCCTACAAGGTATACATATACTTTATATATATATATATATATATATATATATATATATATATATATATATACATACATACATACATACATATATGTGTGTGTGTGTGTGTGTATGTATGTATATATATATATATATATATATATATATATATATATATATATATATATATGTATATAAAGTATATTCCAATATATTCCAAAGAAAACCATGTGTCTTTCTGCATCATTTCAACACACCAGCTGTCCTTTACATTGTGTGAAAATTTCATGATGATTGGACCAATAGAAATGCTCTAACATCATTTAGAATAAAATCTCTTTACATTGACTTACATTGAAAGGTAAGAGTGTTTTTGCCTTGTCCTGTAAAGTTACTATTTTGGAGATATTTATTTTCTTTTTTGGACAGCAACTATATATATATATATATATATATAATATATATATATATATATATATACTTGTGTGTGTGTGTGTGTACTATACATTATATTTTTACATTATATATAACTTTAGAATTAAAATAACTTAAGAATTGAATTCTTATTTTCCTTTATGTATTGTATTTTTGAAGGATTTTAATAGCAAAATATAATGTAGTGTTATAAAATACACCTTTAAAACTTGATTTGAAACATTCCTTCCTTCTTTATTTATATATTCTTTTGTCTTTTTGGCCTTTTGGCCTATTATATAGCCTGCAATGTATATGTGTAGTATATATGTCATATAAAATACAAAGTATCCTGTAATGTTTCTGCCTATATATGTCCTGTAAGCTTTAACATGCCCTACAATATAGCCTATTTAATTTTATAATACGTTTACACTACTAATACAATTCCATGCAATTGACTTATGCTTTACTTTTGTGTGTGTGTGTGTGTGTGTGTGTGTGTGTGAGACAGATGGTACTATGGAAACATAAACAGGCAGAAAGCTGAGAAGCTGCTCTTGGCTCCCCAGAATAAAACAGGTTCTTTCCTGGTACGAATCAGCGAGAGTCACAGTGATGAATACACCATTTCAGGTCAGCAAGATTGTGATCATCCTCCTGTCTGTGCAGACATCTCATATCTGTAACAAGATGAATCTCTCTCGCTAGCTATCATCTGCTTCATTACCGGTGACGTCTATACCCGTCCTCTTTTCTTCTTCTCTCTCTCACCATCCCTGTTTTTCTGCTCTGCTGAACAGTAACTCAGTCTTTGCTTCTGCAACTGTCTCCGTATTCCCCATATCATGCACTCCCCATCCACCATTTCTCTGCGCACAATTCCTCACGCCTTATTGGCCAAGTCGCTCCCCTTACTGACTGTGTCAGCAGTTCTGTTTCCCCTTTGGAGGGCAGTAGAGCATGTTCTATAATTGTCTTCACCACCCACAGTAAAATCACTAGGCAAGCATTAGACATATACTACCAGAATCAGAACCAGAATTGGCTTTAATGGCAGTAAGATATTACCTACGTTGAACTAAGATGTGGTACTGAAGATTTCTTTTAAGAAATTAAGACAAGATGTAGAGCCTGTTTTGCACCCCAACACAATATTTTGTCACAGTTCTCAACGGAGTTTTAGGGCCACTGTTAATAAAAATGAAAATAGTAGACTTAGTGAATAAAGTCGTAATATTTCGAGAAAAAGAGGTAATATTTTGAGAATAAAGTCGTAATATTTGGCTGCCATAACGCGTTGGGGTCTCGGTTGCTGTACTGGCGCCGGAGCTCCACTCACTCCTGTCTCTCTGTGGATCATTTTGATCATCATTCTCATTGTCAGTGAAACTTCATGCCCTCTTTGAATGGTGCGGAGATGAAGCCCTGATAGCCGTGTAGACGACCCTGCCTGAGATTCGCGTTCAACAACACAGACAGACAGTTTCCTCCAAGTCCGTCTGGCTCTTTATTCTAGATAAACACAGTTTCCTTTTCAGCCGGTTCTCATACTAATAACAGGCTGGTGCTGATGTGCAGGAGAGATAGGGAGACTGAGTGTTTCTTTATGGGTGAATCGATATGAAAGTATAACTCCACCAACTCCTCACCGCCCCTCATTTAACACGAGGAGGTGCTGCCTTCACTTTGCAAAGCCTTAGGCCACAATATTGCGATCTTTCCTGGTATTAATGCCACTTTATTGTCGGAACTGTACAACTTTTTTTCTTGAAATATTACGATATTCTCGAAGTCTACGATTTTTATTTTTATTAACAGTGGCCCTAAAACGCCGTGGTACAACGGTGATTATTCCACATGGTGGAATTCGATATTTATTTCTCTGTTGTAGCTCATTGAAACAAGTGGAGATGTTCTGTCAAAATTTTAGTTATTGTTTTATTGTGTACAGTCTTTTTCATAGAAAGAAAAAAAAGTCCTTTACATTTTTGTCAGTGTTTAATATCAAGACAAACAGAAAGAATTAGAAGTACAGGCTCAAACCTGTCGATACCGCTTTTAGATTCAGTGTAAGTGTAACTCTCATTAATAGAGATGCATCAAAGTTTATGAATTTTCATGATTTTTTATGGCCGATTCTGATTCTGATTTCTTTACAGCCACATTGGCAGATTTTTTTTTGCCCCTTTTTTATTAAGTTCTCACTGTGTGGGCAGAATGAAAGACATCAGCACATTTCCATTACTTTCCATTAGCCAACCTTGCCGTATAACAAGACTATGGCCAAACTAGCATTTTAGCATTTTTTTTTTTCAATTTTAAATCAGTTTAAAATGGGGAAAAAATTAAATTGCCCAAATAACATGAATCAAATAAAGTTCTGTACTAAAATTTTGTATTTAGTACAGTGAGTCATGTATAATTATGCTACAATATTCCGGTACAGGTTTAGCAGGAGGATTCAAATACAGTGCAGGTGCACTGATTATACTCTAGAGGCTTGTCTGCATAGCAACACCCACAGTACCTATTTAAGCTCTGCAGTAGATTACAATAATAAGGGTTACTCAAAAACTCTCAATTTCTTAGGGTTAAAACCGAGGTGTTTTCCTGAATTTTAATTGTGCAATGTCTGTATTCTGATTTGCATAATAGCACAGTTTTGATCGGTGGACAATCTTACATAGTATCTCTTTAATTCTTTCTTTAAAAATATTCGCTTAAGTAATATCAGACTAAAAGCATTTTGTCGTTTATTTCACAGCCAGGAGCGAAACAAATGTCTTCCATTTCCGTATCCATCGCTCTACAATCGGTGCTTACTTTGTGTCTGATAAGATCTCTTTTGCCACTCTGGATGAGCTTATCAGATACTACCAGAACAACCCCAGGAGCCTGGGATGCCCTCTGGATCAGCCATGCGTACAGCAGGTACAATACCACTATCTCTATAACCATAATAAAGCTGCACACGTAATGCTTTGATTTGATTTGACTTAATTTTGTACTCAGTGGGAACTCTTAAGTAGTAGAACCACAGAAGACTGCAGAATAAATTACAAAGACTTACTGGTGGTCCTTATAAGTACAGCAACAAATAGATGTACGATGTGGGCCATTCTACCGAATCAGTTCAAGCTGCAGTAAAAAAAAAATCTAATAAAACAAATATTCAAATATTCTGATTGTAGATATGTGTCCTGGGATTATATTGTGATCTGTTAAAACCCAAAGCACTAATAGAGATAATAATAAAATAAATATATACAAAATCATCATTCAAAGGTGATTTTTATCTTTTTGTTGAGTTAAATTTGTGTAAAAAAAAACCAAAAAAAAACTTCTCATTTTCACGTCATTACCGAAGCACAAAGAGTTTTAGTCCAAAGCCACACCCCCCGCATTTTAAAACAGGAAGTGAGAAAGTGCCCCGTTCCTTATGGCCACATAATGAGCAGTTAGATCTCATTGTTTTGAAGTGAAAGTGTCCCAAAATCTGAAAAGCAGTGAACATTAGGAAGTGACACTACCAAAACACAGATTTTCTGCAATTAAGTAAACTTGTTTGTGTTTTATTGAAAAATATTATGATTTTATGTGTGTAACAGCTGTTCAAAGCTGTGTTTACTAGTCATGTACTGCCTAGCATTTTTAAGTTCTGCTCAAAATTAACTGAAATTCAGTCACCCTGAAATATTTGGTATCAGTAGTGTTAGGTGTGTTTTGGTAGTGACAAAATAGAATATTCAGTCATTTGAATTAATGAAATAAACACAAGTAAGGATATGGTCATTCAAAGCAAAAGGATTTTAGTCTAAAGTCCAAGTCAGCTAAAAATTTTAAATATGTTTTTTAGCTCTGACTTTGAACCGATTCGGTAGAATGAACCACAGATGGCCTGACTGATAATACTGGGCAGTATTAAGATCCTGTAGATTTAGCAGAGTCAGTGAGTGAGTATCAGTCTTGTATGGCTTGTTTCACACTTGTATGATACTCTTGCATCAGAAAGCTTTTTTGATGAAGAAAACTGATGGAAAATAAGAGCTAATTTAGCTAAATAAGAGAAAGCACCAAAATTGCTGCAAAATCTGGGAAGCCCCGCCCCCACACAACTGTGTGAGTTTCTGCTGATTTGTGTTTGTGTTTGTGTCATTTACTCACTCATTCACGCCCTCATTCTGTCAACAGCACAGCTGGCTTTTACTTGCATATTTTTATTCAGCATCCTGACCTGGTCCTTTTTTAACCCTTGTGGTGTTCAGGTCTGTGGGATCCATTTTCAGTGTTTACCAAAATATAAAATGATGCGATTTATTATTATTTCAACCTCAGATTCATTGGTCTTTGCTCATTTTCTGTAAAGAACATATAAAATAAAATAACAGTAAAAGTGTGGAGGTGCTGTGTCCTTCACTCTGTTCTCCTCCTACATGGCCTGCTGTCAGTGAGTGTGTGTATGTGTTTGTATGTGTGTGTGTGTGTGTGTGTGTGTGTGTGTGTGTGTGTGTGTGTGGACAAGCTGCTGACTGGCTACAGCTTCTAAAGGAGAACCCTACGCTTGTGATATTTTAAACATCAGGTATTTTTATATAAACTTTTATGGATATTATTTAAAACAACAACAATGTGGTGGGTCCACCAGACCACTGAGTAACAAACACATCAACACCACACAAGGGTTAAATGAATTTTTTGTATGAGACTCATTGTTTCTGTTACAGTATTTCAGTAATTATTCCTGATAAAGACTGTTCTTAGTCATTTTCAAGTGTTTCAGGTTTAGTACATTTTGTAGAAAAAACCTTGTCTAGATCATGGAACGTAACATGGCTCTGTATGTAATTTCACAGGAGTTAATCATTTCACGAATCACCAATTTCTATTTTTGGCAATATACTTACCATTTAAAATATAAAGCAGCCTGTTTAGAAGTGTTTTCATATTATTTAGATGCATCACTTATGAAAAGTCTGGTGTAGTGTTGGTCTTATTCTTTGTTTCATAGACTGTAATTGTATTTACAGCATGCTGTTTTATAGTGTGCTGAAATAGTTTTACCTTAATCAGCTTTACTAGTCTTAACACTCAAATGTATTTGAATAGCTGCTGAAATGTTAATTTCCCGACTTTGTTATTTCTATTTTGATTTATGCACATATCTCTAAATATCTTATTATGCACATACACAATATACATGCACCCATACACTCACTCCATTCTCACTGAGTCTTCGGTGGACTTTCAGTAATGCTCCCATTATGGATAATTTAGGTCATGGGAACAGCTGTGTCAGGTATTTGTCACACCTTAAAACAGGTACTTCTTAAACCAGGCCTCTGCATCTGCCCCTGTATTTCAGTTTCAGTTTTATCATAAGCAGGCAGTGTTAAGGAATGGATCTCTTTTGCAAGCGTTCTCTACGTTATCTTATCTCAGTTGTATTATACAGGGTGATATACTGGGTCTTATCATGTTGTAAATGAAAGTTGTGAGTGTCGGGCAGGGTGATATCATGTGATTGGATATGTGTGTGTATGTGTGTGTAGAGGGAGTTGTTTGACATGGAGCCATGGGAGAGACCGAGAGAAGAGTTCCAGCTGAACAGGAAGCTGGGGGAAGGGCACTTTGGTGAAGTCTGGGAAGCTCTTTGGACCACCAAGAACCAGAGAGTGGCCATCAAAATGCTGAAACAAGGTGAGTCACCTGAAATGAAACATGTTTATAACCATGCATGCCAGACGCCAAACATGAATCAACAATGAAGCAATAAATTAATGAATACATTAAACATGTAGAAGTCAAGATTATTATTAAAGTTTTTGTTGTTAAAACTTATACTGTAGTGTTGTAGTAAAGATCTCTAGAGGCGAGTCAGTGCCAAGACAGAGACCTGGACACATTGAGTCTGAGTCAAGACCAAGACTTTTAGTGGTCGAGTCCAAGTCAAGACTAAGACCAGGTGTGGCTGAGACGGATACCAGATCAAGATTTTACTTACCATAAAAATCAAACAAAAAAAAAATAACAAAATAAAAAAAAACAACTGATATTCATTTGTAGTTCATTGTAAATTCATTATTCTTCCTTTTGCATGACATATTAATACATAATGATATTTTATATTTCATAAAGTCAAATATATATCATCAAATAATATAGTCTAAAATATTATTCAGTATAATCTTAGTCCATCTTTGCATTGTAACTTTTGGAAGTAAATGATGATGAGGTAATTCTGTGTCCCTTCTTCTAAAACAGAATCACCACCTAAAGTCAACTAAATGTAAACAAAACAATACACATCCATTTTTTATTATTAAATGAAAACACAGTAATAATAACATTCTGATCTGTCCTCAGGGGATATTTGAATTTTGGAACTAATGAACATCAACAAACAAATAACACCCAGTTAAGCCATCATGGAAAGGATTGAATACTTCCTCAACCAGCAGCGAACAGATTTTATTTAAACATGTAAAGTAGTGGTTTTCAACCTGGTACTGCTAGGGGGCGTTAGCCATCTTTTTTCCCTCAAAAATGTGGCACAATATAGACATTCAACCAAATGCGTACATAAAACTATGTATATGGAGCTCATTGATTGCTCAGGCAAAATGCCAGCTAGTTATGTTTGTTTTCAATAGTCAGTGATAACATTTCACCTTTCAGTTGTGTGGAACTCATTCATCATGAATGAATGGTTACAATGGCATTTCAGAAGGAAAGATCCTGATGCTAGGCAATCTACAATTTGAGAGGCCGGCGTATCCCAGACTGAGAAAACCAAACATAAACCGAAACGAAGAGAATACAGCAGTGAGTAGTGTGCGCAGGGCTTAACGTGAGAACTGAAAGCGAGTAACTGCCGCTCTGTGCTGTTTGCTCAGGGGTCTTTTCAAGTAAGGTTTTGAAACCCAGCAATTTCCACCATCACACGGAGACTAATCGTAATGAATATGTATCAAAATCGAATTGAGCTAGAACTCAGTTTGCAACCTTCCTCTTTTCAGTCTGACATCCAGCACTCGGTAGCTGCCAGACAAGATCAGCTGTCTCATTAGATAAGTCAGAAAAAATTATCTGATTGGTTATATTTTGTGGGCCGTGGAGGCTTTTGCGATCAATTGTATGGGCTGTGAGTTGCAAAAGGTTGGGAAACCCTAATACAGAGAAAGGACTATTTTATTCTGTTTGAAGGTGCTGTTGATGTGCAGTTTCCAGTTATCTCAGACATCACACTCGAAAACAGTTTCTGACTCAAATTTTCCCTGAGATAAGATGAGTCCAAGTTATGTTGAAACTAAGACAATGAAACTTGGTCTCAAGACTGAGACCAGACTTGAATACTACAGCACCACTATACTATTCAAATGTTATTATGTACTAACACACTTAATTACATAGATATACAATGAATTGTGTTTACATTTCAAATCACCTTTTTTTATATAGCACTTTTAAGGACAACTAGTGTCAGCCAAAGTTATGCACAATAAAATGAAGTAATTTTAAACAGAAATAAAACAAATATAAATAAAAAATAGGGATTTATGGTGGAAACATATTGATATTACTTGATATTGAAAAAGATAGTTGATTAAAAAATTAGAAACGTGACTGTATTAGTAACCCTATAGAAATGAATATTAAATTTCTCTGTAAAGCTAATGCAGTTAAATGTTTATGTATCAGCATCAGCAGATATTGCCATGAAAAGTGTCACATATTGGCAGGGCCTAAATGTAATTTAATGTGAATCGTTTACAAAACAGTGTTCTTGAAATCCATATAACTATTCAGAGTGATAAACTGAGTTTGACAGTTACATATCTGTGCCATCACGTCCTCTTTGTATACTTCAGCCAGTTTTTCCAACCATGTAGGTACATGCTGAATCTTTCCTGCTGATTCATTCAGCTAAATAAATTATGCCTCCACATCCAGGTAGCCTAGACCATTACTCATGTGTTATTTATCCATTATTAATTTTTTTAAATCCAAAATAATTCCAAATCATTCTGTCGCATTTGTATCTAGCAGAGTTTGCACAGCCAGATTTAGTTGTTATGGCTGAGGAAGCTAAATGAAGCATTTGTTCATACAGTAGGTTCTTTTTCATGTAAATGGGTTTTTACTGAACATAACTGTCTTGCATGACTGTGATTTTTAGCCTACTGTTTTGCCATCTGAGTGTTCCTAAATGTACACATTGGCGCCTATCTAGCTAGCTAAGTGACTGTAGATTAATATTGCTAATCAGCTGTATCAATTCAGCAGTTAAAGCACAGTTTAATATCTGTGAGAAAACAATCACGAGACATTTTGATTTAATTGATGTAGAAAGTGACAAACAAGAAATACTAGAACAGCCAATTAAACCTACAGAAAGAGATTTTAGACTTAGAAATGTATGAAAAACACCCATGTATAGTTTCTGTGATGTGATATACCCCAACAACTAAAAAGAGAAGACCACACATTGAGTTTTAAAAAAAAAAATAGATTATAAAATTAAAAAAGAAAAATGTTTGTTCAGGATTACAAGAACACAAAAAAGTAAACAAATTAAACAAAGGATAAAAATAGAAAAAAAATTAACTCAACAGGTTAATACAAACACACATATCAGCAGGTTTAAACTAAGAGTAGGGAGAGAGTGTGTGGTGGAAATGAGAGCGCCCACAAGTGTCTTCCCCATCTAACACAAACTTGGTCTAAGCAGTTATAGGTGTATGCAAATTATATGTAAAACAGACAATCTACATTCACAATTACTGATTCATCATTACAAATCAAAACTACTACAATGCAGACTTAGGCCCAATCCCATTTCTTTTTACCCCTACCCCTTGTTTTCGAGTGTCAACCTAACCCCTTTGAACTGAGTTACAAGGGGTAGTGGTTGAAATCTTGCCCTACGAAATGCGACCCTCAAATATAAAAAAAAAAAAACACTGCTTCATTAAGAGGCTACTAGCGCTGCTCTGTAGGCGACCCGGCCCGTCTTCAGTGATAGCAGAGAAGGGAAAAGTTCAGCTCCTCACTGCTGGGCTTTAGTCACATTCAGGGCATCATATGCCTTCAAAGAGGGGGACAATTATTTATTATCACCCACTGCTGATTCTTTGGTGATACAAAGCTGAAGTCAGATATTCACCAGGTTCTTGTTCAGATTTTCCTGTTCCACCTTAAATGGTGCAGCAGTTACATTCTGGCGCTTCAGGCATCAGAACTGCTGGACTATTTAAGGTGGAACAGGAAGTTAGCTAGATAGCTACCGAAACATTAGCATGCTATTAGCGAATTTTTTATGCTTGTTATGAAGAAAACGACTAATATACATTGAAACGACATTAAACTAAGATAATACAATGGTTATCGTAATTTTCTAACAGAGAAAATTCTCACATTTGTGGGTTTCTTTGGTCTCTTGTTCAGCCGTCTTGCCGTTTTTTCTGTTTTTCTGAAAACACTCTGTTTGGAGTCTCTGAAAAACCTCTGTTTGGGGAGTCATGTGGCCCCAACACTTTGACCTGCCCCTCCATTTCAACAAAAATTGGGACACCCTAACCCTAGTTGTGAACGTGCAAAACAGAGGGCTAAGGGCTCAGTGGTAGGGGCGAGGGGTGAAATGGGATTGGGCCTTAGACTGGACACAGCGTCATTGGTGAGATTCAGCCCACAAAGATAGGGACCTCTTAAAGACATCAGCAAGAATTGCTCTGAGTCAGGCCAAAGGCCTTAAAGGTTCCCAAACAGTCACCTTTTACCCAGGTATATGGTGATGGAAAGACCTGGTTCCAAGTCCTGTATCACACACTGTAAAACATAATAATTGCACTTTTTTTTTTTTTACTAATTTGTTACAATTACTAACAAAAATCTAGCAAAAAATACTATTTCTTGTTTAATCCTTAGTTAGTCAAATCTAGTAAAGATCAGTTAATGTGGAAAAGTCCTACAGACTGAAGAGTCTTATGACCAAGAAGCTTCCCAAGAGCAGGAGAGTGAAGGCCACAAACAGCATTTTTACACACTGTGTCTCATTTTCATTATCATTCACATCACCTGTTAAGTGTAAAATTTTGACACTTCATTGTAGGAAATGCCACTTGTAACCATTTTCTGTAGCCGATCCTTCAGTGCGTCTCTCATAAAGTGTCATAAGCTTTCGGTTTTGAAGAGAACTCATGAGATCTTTCATGGTCTGTCATTTTTATTTAAAGTAATCTGGTAAGCGCATGACTGAAAATCATTGGATGGACTGCTGGCAGCACCACCCTGCCATTTAGGTTCCATGCCATGTGCTTCCATGATGAGTTCATGTTGTCTCCAGATAGCTTTGACTCATATCACGACTGGGTCCAGGGTTGGCTCTAATTTTTAGGGGCCCAAAGCAACGTTTTTGGGGGCCTCCATCTTGCTTGCTGGCGTAGTATAAAATTAAAGGCTAACTGAAAACACTGGGCCTCATTCACCAACCGTTCTTATGAAGAAACTTCTCAAAACCCACTTACACAGTTTTCATGTAGATTCTGACATTCACCAGTGTTTTCTTATTTAGGATTTGTTCTTAGGTAAGAACAGAATCTACACACACTCGAGAGCACAAAGGTGAGAACAGTTCTGCGGTTTAAGAGCACGTCATGAACCTGACGTAGACTTTTTTAGGACCTTTCTCAAGAACACATTTAAGAAAAAACTTACAAAGATATTAGAGAATAAGGCCCAATCACTACCACAACAGATAATCCTCTCAGCATTCTTAATCTAGAGCTCTTATGCGAGAATCAGACTGAATTAGTTCAGTCCAATTTTGACACTATTTTGTCACAGTTAACTAATTTCCAGCCTCAGGGCTGAATTTTAGCGTCGGGAATGAGGAACGGGTTTTGTGACACAGTTGAACAGCGGTGGCGTCTGGGACACCCCACAACACCCCGATGAAAAGTCTGGCACGTCAGAATTTTCCTGCCTAGTTTGACATCTCCTACAACGCGTTTCTTGACGTTAACCACTAGGGTGACAGAGTGCCGTCTGGTGCGCACATGTAAACGTGGTGAAGAGAAAAATGCTGCTGTTGCAGCTGTCAGGTGAAATAACAAAACAGAGGAAAGGTTTGTTGAGCTGTGGCAATAATACCCCTACCTTTCTGAAGTTTCCACGAGGGAGTACCATGACAGACTCCAAAAAGGTAAATGTTGGCGGGAAATAGCGTTTATAGCGTCTGTTTACATACAGCCATCCTGGTAGCTCACTATGTTTATGTATTGTTCCTGATACGTTAACACATTAACGCTCTTTGTGAAGGATAGACAGCCCGTACTGTCTTCTTTGTGGTCCACAAGCGTTTCTTATGTCCTTTTCTCTTCAGAAAACTGGCAGCATCACACGTAGTGCTTCTGTAGCCATGATAGACAGTTTCTTGACCCTCCTCCCCAACGACTTGTGAACTCGCACAAGGATGTGAATGATGATTTCTTGCTTACCCAGCTAACTTAGTTAGATCTAACATTGGTGGCTGTGGTGGCAGCTTTTTTGCTTTATACTGTTACAAATACTTTACTTTTTACACATTTAGGTAGCATAATTATTTTTTTTGTTTTATTTAACTAGCTGTTCATCATCGCATGTGCAAGCGGATTAATCACGGCACGAGTATCTAAATCTGGATTAACAGGAAAATAGGTTAACTGCTGTTATAAAATTGACCGTGGCTTGTGTTTGTAAGGTTTAGTGAAGGTGAAACTTAAAAAGCCTGAGCTGCACCTGCGTCATTAGATTTCAGACCGCTTCTTGTTGTCCAACTACAAAACAAAATACATGGTATAATGTTAACGTTTAAAAAAAAACAAAGCTCCAGATGCATCCGTTCTTTTTTGAGACATTATTAACCAGCTGTTTCTTACCCTCTTAATATCTATTTACACCAAGTACAAAAAACAGATGTGAATATTAGCGTAGTGGGATCTTTACACCAAGTATGAAGGATGCACCTAAATAAACCGGCTTTATATGGTTACTGTAATGTACTTACCGTCATTCCCCAGCCTTTCATCTCTGGTCTGCCATAAATTTTCTTTAGCCTCCACATTTTTATAGTCAGTGTTTTGCTTGTTTGGCATTTTGATTCACATTTGTTTGGGCTGCAACCATGACAACAGAACTCTGATTGGTCAGCTTGATTTTTAACGCATCCGTACAGCACAGAAAATCAAGCAGACTCCAATTAAAAAATTACACAGCATCGCAGCCCGTTTGTTTGGACTCTGTGTGACCGCATTAATATATGTGTGTTCATTTCAGAACTTGGTGTAAACGTGACTCAGTGTGAACAGACCTTTACTCAAACATCTTAGACAACATAATGGCACCGTAATAACCCAGAAGTGTTATTACAGTGAATCTGTTGATTTAGGGGGCCCCCTGGTGGCCATGGAACTCTAAGCAGCTGCTTATGTCACTTATTAGGTAGAGCCAGCACTCACTGTGTTGTCTATGGCTGGAGATTTATCCCTTAAACCTGTAGTTTGGTAAGAAAAATCTAATTTATAAAGGTTTACCCTAAATGTAGGTGATCAGCCAAGACATTTTTGGGGTCCAAATATTTCTTCTTTAGTTTTGCACTGGAGCTACGATGCTGGTGTAGCTAACAAGCAATAGAAGAATTGTGCAGTTAGCAGTGTGCAAACTTAATTCCATAAATCATTGCCTCAGTCACATTTGCTTCAAACCTCATGAAGTTATTAAGTGGTTATGTGGTTTCTGACACTGTATGACATCAGTGCAAAACTAAAGAAACAAACTCCGGCCTTGAAACATGCCTTAGCAGATCAGCTATACTTGCTGTAAGTGGGAAATGGTGTAAAGTAGTTTTGTTCGCCAAACTGTTGGTTTAAAATGGAGAGATGGCTGTTCCCATCTGCTAAAGCTTGCGCTCAATATGTCTACAGTGAAAGAACACTAGAGGAGGAACTGAGAGAAGGAATAAACATAACCAATAACATTTCCCAGATTCTCACATCCTCTCTCTCTCTCTCTCTCTGATTCTCTCTCTCTCTCTCACTCACTCTTTCTCTTTCTCTCTCTCTCACGCATACACACACACAAACACACACTTGCGCACCCAACCACACTTGTGTAGCCATGACGGAAAGCACAGTCTCTGTTACCACAGAGAGGAAGTTTTGTGTAGAAAACTGACAGTTACCAGAGCATGCCATCATCCTTCCTCATTCTTCATTATCCATTTTCACTCTCAGGCTAGACATACTGCTTTGTATCACTCATTAAGCGGCAGCGCAATAACAGAGAGAAGCACGTTTGTTACAGTGTCGCGGTTTTTAGTCATGCCGTATGACCAGGTTACCTCACTGTTCACTTTTCCAAAATATCGATTGAAGATTGAAGTGCTTTTCCGTCTGTTCTCGTCTGTAAACCAGTGATTCTCCACCTCTTTTATTCACAACTTTGACTTATGCTGAAACACACTTCTTCATATTTCAGCACACAGAGGGGGCGAGGTCTTCTTAGCACCAGTAGATTGGCTCTGTAGTCCATGTCCTGATGTCCTTTTTAAAGAATAGAGAAGCACTTCAAAACAAATGCTGAAGGATAATGCCAACGTAATATGTAAAAAGCATATGTGAGTAGTTCATATTTCGTAATGGTCTTTACCTTTACCATTATCAAATATCAAACCTTAGCACCCCAGGTGTGGAGTCTGAGTGCACATGACAGAGAAATAGAGAAGTATGCACACTGTCTGACTCTTCCTGCGCTAAGCTTTTTTGCTGTAGTCAGTAGTTTTTGTTCTGTAATGAGAATAATATTATGAGTGGAATTTTAGCTACTGTAGTTTGAGAAGCTGGGAAGTTCCACTGTCTTTGCTTTGTTTGTTTATGTCATTTTTTTCCTTCATAATTTTATGTTTGTGTCCTTGCTGTCTAGGGGTGAAGGACAGATGCATGCTACCTTTTACCTTCTGTTAATAATAGGCAATGTAGGTCAGGTGCAATGCAGTTTGTAAGAAATTGAGACATTTTTTGTTGACTATTTAGACCAGCATGTTGGATTTTAATTAAAGAATAGCTGTGAGGATAAACTGCAGAATAGAATATAAGCTTTTTTAAGATATTACATGTCGCTGCTGTTGGAACAAAACCTCTTATCTCCAAAATGGTAATTTTACAGGAGAAGGATAAAACATACTTTACTTTTAATGTAAGTCAGTGGAACCAGACTTTTTGTCCAAGTAATTTTGTTCCATTTCTTTGGTCTGTTCATCATGAAATTTACACACAATGTAAAGGGCAACAGGCATTTTCAAATTATGTCAAACACTGGAAAACGACAGAAATGGAGATACAAGGTTTTCTTCCGACAGCAGCGATATATTGATTAAAAGAGCCTATATAGGAATCACAGGCCTTTTTATATTCATTTTTGAGCATAAACCTAAATAAAGTTGCCATATGTAGTACATGGTTGCAAATACTCCAATGCAGCTGTTCTCAGAAGCTGTTAGTTGTAAAAGTGGCAGACATTATTACTAATATAAGTTCTTAAATTTTAATATGTGCCAGTGTATGTGCAGGTCAGTGATCAGGTTAGTAAAACAAGGTCCTGGTCTGTCAAAAGTAAAAGTAATGAGGGGCTGCAGTGGCACTCGCTGTCCGCAAAGGGGGTTTAAACCAAAAACGTTTACGAACCACTGCTCTACAGATACAGACCCCTTTTGTAAACAGCAGAGACACACATCTGGCCAAGAAACAACTATCCAGTAGCTTATGGTGCTATGTATAAAAATGGCTGTGGTACACTGCTCACGCTGTATATTCCTACAAACTCTTAAATCAGATCTGACAGACGGCACTTTAGCTTCATCCTTTTTATTTTAAATCCAGTTTCCCAAAGAAATAGAGAAATAATTGCTTTACTGGCCAATTACTTTCAACTAGTATGGTATAAATTTCAGTTCAGTTCTTTCAAAACATCTGTTATGTGCCCAGTTGCAAAGAATAGCTACCTAACCACGATTGTGAAATGATTCTGGCTTGTGGCCCTTGCACCTGTTAGCAGCAAACCTTTGAAAAGCAACTGCTTCTGCACATATTCTTAGGCAGTGAGGGTGAGTAATTTACATGTATAAGTGCAAAAGAAGATAACATAAGCATGCCAACTGTGGATGTTTACTATTGTCATGATGTGCCAGGACATGATGTGTCTGAAAGTACCCAGACATCTCTTGTAATTAGTGAATTCAGATACTTTAAGGTGCACCCATTGCTGACAGCTTGTATAACCAACATGAGGCGAGGGCCACCATACCCAATGACACGCATCGCTTAAAGAAGTATAAGGCTCATCAGCATCGGGCTGTAGAACTGCATTCTGTAGATGGATGAAACATCCAAAAGAGTAGGGAACAAACTCACAATTAATACCTTTGATTTCAGACAAAATGTTAAATGATCAGGTGTCTACAAACATTTGGACTAATATTGTATTTCAGAATTTTATCATATGCGTAAACCTTGTATCTCCAAAATGGTAACTTTACAAGAGAATGAAAAAACCTACTTTTCTTTTAATGCAAGTCAATGGAACCAGACTTTTTTCCAAGTCATTTTGGGCCGTTTCTTTTGATCCATTCTTCATGAAATTTACACACAATGTAAAGAGCAACATGCGTTTTCAAATTATGCCAAAAACTGAAAAACAACAAAAATGGAGATACAAGGTTTTGTTCCGACAGCAGCGATATGCTTTCTTTCACTGTCTAATAAATCTGTATACAGTTACTGTTGGCATGCGTCTTTTTAGAAACAATGTGTGTCTAACAAAATTAAATTAATAGCAGGTAAAAAACTGTATTCTACAGCAATGTTTATGCAGTACATAAACCAGCATATTCTAATAACAAGAATTTCCTTTCCAGCCATGGCAGAAGTAGGTCAGAACCTTTTACCTCAAACAGCCCAGTCATGTCAGGCAGTGGTGTGAATGGGGAAGGATTTACTAGTTGTTTTAGCAGTAATTCTTAGAAAAATGGTTTGGTATGTCTGTGTTTTCATTGCAATGGATGCTAATAAGTCTGCCTTAAAATCACTATGTACTTTTTTAAGTCACTTTTTTTTCCTTTTAACTTACAACGTTTGTGTGGTTTTGTACAGCAAAAGTAGCCATTTTTTAACCTCTCTTTTTATGCCTTAAAATTTTTTTTTTGTAAATCTGTAAAATTTATAAACTCTTAAAACTGAATGAGTGGGGCTAAACTACTGTAGGCCTAGTGAGTGGATGGATGTAAATAAATTGGTTCTCCTGACATAACAGAATTCAAAATGGGCTGTTTTTACGGCTTAGTTTTTATATATGGACTGTATGGATTGGGTAGTGAGTGGGACATATTAACCTTTAACCATGAAGGAAATTCTCTTTTCCATGATATGGACCCTTTAATGTAATGAGAAAGCTCATCATCTAGACTATATGTCATCAGCACTAAAATTCCTCAGAGACATTGTTACTGCCTGACATTTTTTGAGGAAACCTTTCCAGGTTAAGTGCAAATCATCTTAGATAAAGCTTTTCTGGCTGGTTTAAAAACACTCACTATTCTCACTCTCTCTATGTTTCTTACCCCTGTAGAGGACACCAAGTTGGATGAGTTCGTGAAGGAGGTCCATGCTCTGAAGAACCTGCACCATCCTAAGCTCATTCAGCTGCTTGCACTGTGCACACGAGGAGAACCTGTCTACATCATCACGGAACTCATGACCAAAGGCAGCCTCAAGTCCTACCTCGCCAGTGAGTACTCCTGAGATTACTCTGCACTTAAAGGAGACATTCTCTAAAATTAGATTTCTTTTGAATGAACTGCTAATACCTTGCTATTTCTGGAAGTGAAATAATATGAAGTCTCTGCTAAAATGAACCCGAGAGAGTCTGACACTGACTGTGTTCTCCATCAAACTCAAAGGTGTTTATTTCTATTGTGAGAACTGGGTTGAGGCCATGTTTACCAGCTTATGCCTGCTTTGCCCTTGATAGCTAGCAGAAGAGTTAAATTCAGTAGGGTGAATCCATGTGTTCTGCCATGCAGTAGTGCCTAATGCCAGTTCTCAGTGGTTTTAAGGGAATATTGGAATACAAGTAAAATCTTCTTCACAGCTTTAAAGTCAATGTGAAATGGAAATCATAACAATAATTTTCCTTTCATACCATGACGTACTTAATCAAGGCAAGTCTCTGAACTAGCTGATTATGTTTGTTGGATGATAGACAGAGATGGTTGGAGGGAGAGAAAGTTATTATATTCCAATGAGAAATTTAGAAAACAAGAATTTTGTCTTATAAATTGTATATGCGCTTAGTATGACCTGGACATGAACTAACAAGGCCAATTTGAGTGCAGCAAGAACAACTAGTTAGAGGCTAGAGTAAATAATCATGAGGTTTCTATGGGTTTTTGAACCAAAAGCAGTCATAATACATTTTTATGTGACTATTTTCCACCTTTTTTCTATCCCTTAGAAATGAACAGGCAGATTTTGTTACTGTGCCTTAAAGACTGATGTATACAGTGAGTGGGGCTAAATAGGCAGACATAAATATGTACATGCATTGGTTTTCATGACATCAAAAAATGGGCAGTTTTTGCAGCTTACATACTACATATAGTGCACACTACATTGTTTACATGCTATCAGATGCTCTTTTTTTCAAGATATGGGCCCCTTAAAGGGAAGGTGGTACAGGTGGTGAAAGCTGCCAGTTGAATGCCTAAAGTCTCATATGTCGCTGTTGAAATAACTGACCCACTTTTTTTGTATTACAGACAAGACTATCACTGTAGGGTTTCTTTTAAAGGCGTGGTGCAGGTTGTGTACACAAAAGGAAAGAATGAGAAAGTACCTGGATGAATTTACTCAAGTCAGGCAATTAAAAAAGCATTGTAGCTCTGCATACCAACTCAGAACTGGATATGGTAATGTAATAAAGATATGACATTAAGCCCTGACATTGTCTGCCAGCAGTTAGCAGGTCAGTATTCCTACATAAGGGAGGAACATTCCTGGAAGGACTATCGTAGGCTTGTGTTATGTAACAAGGTTATGTGTAAATGAGAGGATAGGTTGGAAGCATTGTTATACCATCATAGAGCATGTGTATCTCTAGAATTATAAAGGTCACTTAATAAAGCTTGTTACAAGAGCAGCTCAGCAGGGCCATGTAGGTGATGATGGTCATGATAAAGTGTTTGGAGAAAGCCTTTATCGGATGAGAATGTCCTGTGAACTTAGTGCTGACACAGATGTTTCTCCAGGAAATCATCCTCTTGCAGTTCAGTCGAAGGAAATAAATTACTTCAGCTTGAAATGACCTCATTCTAGTCTATTGAATGGTGCCTTGGTTGGTCAGGTGGTAATGAACAAGGTGCTAAGATAATGTTGTCAAATCCCAATCCCATATCATTCTGAAGTAATGTATATGTCACTGGATGTGCGGTGTGGATTATGGATAAACTTAAGTAATTGACCAACCAAGTATTGCTGTTACTTATTAATAGTACTTTCAAAATTTGCAAATCAAAGTTTATTTATATAGCACTTTTTACAACAGGTGTTGTCACAAAGCAGCTTTACAGAAAAAAATCCGGGTCTGTGCCCCCATGAGCGTCGCCAGTGGCAACAGTGGCAAGGAAAAACTCCCTAAGAGCAAGAGGGAGAAACCTTGAGAGGAACCAAGACTCAAAGGGGGAACCCATCCTCCTCTGGTCGACACCGGATAGCAAACAGCGTTAGTATAAAATATTAGAATACAAAAACGGGGAAAACAGGCAGAGCAAAGGTTAATTAGATTAGTTTTAGTTTATGCAGCAGCATCAGGAGGGTCAGTTCATGCAGGTGAGGTTTGCACAGCGTTGTACAGCGTGAAGCTCCGTGGTGGTCAAAACGGTGCAGATCAGCCAACAGAGATGGAGCTCTGGCGACTGTAGCAGCTCTAGTGGCTCACGTCAGGCAAACGTCGCTCAGGGGCTGAAATAAAGGGGGAGAGAGAAAGAGGGAGAGAGAGATATGCTGGTAGCTCCTCGAAGTTCCAAAAGTATCCATCAGGATCAAGCAGGTAGGACAGTCATCAGCTCATAGAGAAGACAGAAAGAGAGAGAGCAAGAGAGAGGCAAACAATTTGTAAGTTAAGTCTGTTTATGGAGAGATGTTAGAGAGTAATAGTGCAAACAACTGATATTAGCAAAATGCTTGTGCAAACAGAAAAGTTTTGAGTCTAGTTTTAAATGTAGAAAGTGGGTCTGAGTTTCAAACAGAGGTCAGGAGATGATTCCACAATTTCGGGGCTACGTAGGAAATGCAGCTTAATTTAACAGTGAATGAGACCAAACATAAACATATTCCCATCATGTACAGTCATATGTTTACTTGCTGGAACATAAAATGTGACCTGTGTGTGTTATAACACATTTTATATTTTATATTTCTTTACAGTATTTTAAACTCTGCAAATAACTGGAAATTGTCTACTAAAATTAGCAGAAAAACACCATATTTAAGTGTTCTCTGTAGAGGATGTGTTAACTTATCAACAAAATGTCATTTGACCAGGGATGTTCAAACTTTACGTCATACGACTGTATCTCAGTCCAGGTTTGTTCTGTTATTAAAGTGGTGTTATGAATAAGGCACAATAAATTTAATGCTCATTATATACAAGAAGATTTTTTCCTTTTTTTCCTTTTTAACCAATCACATGCATTTTTTTTACTTTTTTAAGCCTTCTTTTTTGCTGTGTGCCACTATAAGCACATAAAAACACATTCCTGCAACATTTTTGACATGCAACTGCTTTAGCTAGCCACTAGCAAGTCCTGCAAGAGCAGAATAATCAGCTACTCCTACAGTGTTAGCAGTTCCCAGTGGTGAGGTGAGAAATTTAAGTGTGATATATTGGCTGTTTCCTCTAGCTTGAGAGTGAAGTGAGGGCTATTTGTTGGCAAACAGCGTCCTTCAGCTCCGTGGCGCAAGCGTACGTTCAGTCTGGCTCTTGCTATTCCTCATTTATCAGGCTCTATAAATCTTTAGAACACTCTTCTTTATATCAGCCCTGATATTGATTCTTTGGTGTAAAACGCTGGCCCGTTCTCCGCTCCTGCGTATTTGGATTAATACATCAGCTATTACTGTGGCTGAAGTTTTGCTTTGTCATTTTCTTAATCTGATGTAGTTCTCGATGTGCCGTCTCTGTGGTGGGTCTGGCTATCGTTGACTTTCATTTTCATTATTAACCATTCAGAACTTTCTGAAGTTTAGATAAACAGATCATACTGTGTTACTAATATGTAAGGAGATAAATGAACTTCATGGCTCTGCAGACACTGATCTGAGTTTTAAACACAGTGACCATGTGTTTAAACTACTTTCTGAAACTACCTTCTATCACACTGTCAGTTTTGAACGCTGACTTACCCTGTATTACGCTAAGAAGTTACCTCGCTTGTGTTTTCTCCCACTGCAGCTATCCTGCTCTTTGTACTGGACTGTTAAAACCACAATAGAGGGACTGCAACCAGAGCAAAACACAGCAGCCAGAGTACTGACATAAACTCTGAAGCATTCTCACACCTATTTTACTGTCTCTTAGCTAGTTTCAAAATTCTTTTCATAGTTATTGTTGCATTTCATTTCAATGTGACTGAATATGTCTTCACTTGTTGTGTTGGATTGTCTTGTACAGGACATCGGATGTCCAATGTTTAATACAGAAAGAAAGTGTTGAGGGGGCCTTCTGGTTTATTCTCTAAAGCTTTAGAACTTCCTGTGAAATTGTCCAGTAAAAAACAATTTTAAAATGCAGCTTAAAACTTCTCTATTATTTTAACTTTACTATTATTATTATTTTTAAAGATAGTAATAATAATATTAATATCACTTTACAATAAGAACGCCCTTCAAATGAGTTTATGAATGGTTTAAAGTTGTAATGGAAAATAATTAGACCATAAACATCATTAATAAGCAGTTATAACACAGCAATTAAAGGGACAACAGTGGCCTTTTGCTTGCCAAATAGTGAGCCCACATTCATCTATAGAGTTCAGTCAGATTTAAACCTGTCAGCTTCATCAGATATTCATATTCATCAGATATAACAGGTCTGTGTTGCCTTGTTTATGTTTGTGTCAAAACTGATTATTAATAAATTTAAAAGTATTGTGACCTAATTAATAACCATTCATAAACTAGTATTAACTTATTCATAAAGTTTTCATAAGAGTAGTTTTATTGGAAAGTGGTACCTTATTATTATTATTATTATTATTATTATTATGTTGTTGTTGTTGTTGTTGTCATCCTTTTATAACTTTAGTATGTCAGTTAACACTTAAAATGATCAGAATGGCTTATTTTTACAGTTTTTTTTAATCCCACTTTAAGTGCATACCATATGTCAAAAGTGCTCTATAAACAGTATTTTTATAAAAACTATTATTTTAAGTCTGTAATTCTAAGTCTAGCTCAAAAAGCACTTATTTATTGTGTTATATTTTTATTACATTATTTTTTACATTAACAAACATGAACTTAGCATTTGAAGTATGTTTCGGGCCTCAAACCCGTAACTACATATTCCTTCAGCAGTATAAATTTTCTCTCTCTATCTCTCTCTGTTCTGTAGCTCCAGAGGGTCAGGTTTTGACCTCAGCTCATCTCATCTACATGGCCTGTCAGGTAGCAGAGGGCATGGCCTACCTGGAAGACCGACACATTGTACATCGAGACCTGGCTGCTCGAAACATCCTGGTGGGAAGTGAACTGGAGTGTAAAGTGGCTGATTTTGGCCTGGCTCGCATCATAAAGGTAAAGAGTATGAGTGAACTCACCATCCCAGCCTTGTCACCCCTGGAAATTAAATAAATAAAAGGAGGTCTTTGACTTTTACACAGTACTATCCCTTATGTTCGTACTTGACAGTCACAAAGCAATGAGATGGGTACAGAAGCCCTACCCACACTAATTGTTTTTTTTTTTGTATTCATCTATTATTCTCACATCAGCCCTTAAACACTGGCTGAACACTTTTGTGGTTTTGTGGTCCAAAAACAGTAGTATTTAATTTTTACACAGCCATCTCCCATCGTCTTTGTATCCCTAGAAATCAAACAGGATGTCCTTGTTAACTTGCCTTTAAGACTGGTATATGTAAATCAGCTCTGTTCTGATTGGCTGCCCTGTATTGTGGCTCATTTAAAAGTGGTACTGGCTGAAAAACTCCTTATAACCTTAGCACGAATAGGCGGGGCTAAACTGCTAAACAAGCAGATATATTTAAATGGCTTGGTTTTCATGACATCCCAAACAGGCTATTTTTGCAGCTTAGCTTTTATGTGTGGACTGTATGGACATAAGACTGGTACATTTTGAAACTTTTAACAGTGTTTATACACCATGTGAAACCAGAAATGAATGAAATATATATTTCTGTGTAGGTATAAATATATAAACATGATTCTGTATGCATGTTTGTAGGACAGCGTGTACACGGCCAGTAAGAACACTAAGATCCCAGTGCGATGGACAGCTCCAGAGGCAGCTCTACACCAGCGCTTCTCTGTTAAATCTGACGTCTGGTCCTTTGGAGTGCTGCTTTACGAGATGATGTCACGGGGGAAGATGCCCTATGAAGGTATGAGTCTGACTTGCTTCATTTTATGTATCGTGATGTTTAGTTCATGCTCTGTTCATTACACATGTTCTGAGCTTGGTCTAACGCAAGATCAGAACATGTTAAAGCCGGGGTTACATCACACGACTTTTACCTCGATTTTAGCCCCGATTTTCAGTCTGGCCAAGTCTGTGATAGTTTGCAGATGTTGGGTCAGTCGGAGTCGACAGTTGGAGAGAGAATCCAGTTGTGTTTGAGGTGCACAGACTCAGATTTTTGGCCTCCTGATCGCGTTTCAGACCCAATGACTCAATCTGAACGGATTCCTGCAACAGCCAATGAAAACAGAGAGTGTGAAAGGAGAAAATACAGCAAATATAGACAGAAAAAAAAAAGTCTCACATGTGGAGCGAAGCTTTTTAATGAGCTGAGTTTAAGACACGAGCACAATCGAGATGTACATTTAAAACTCTAAAAGTAGCACACTGATCACATTTTTAAATCAATGAGCCTCATTTAAACATGGTTACCTGCTTTTTACTGTGTCGACGCAAATGGCAGAGAAAAAACAGCAGCAGCAGCTCCACTTTTGTTTATTTGGGTCTCCTGGTAATGGAAGAACGCGAGAGTTTGTGAGAGTTTGCGTGAGTTCGCACAAGTTCAGTGAGTTCAGCAGCTGAAAAGTTGAGTAGTGTGTGATCCCTAATTGTTCAGTATGTGATCCCCAATATTTCCGTTGTCCAAAAAAATCTAAAAAAAAAAGCTAATGATCTCAGAAACACTACGCCTTTCTCTCTCTTTCTTGTATGCCGACTTATGCCTGTCCTCACACTCCATTCTCATTGTTCCACTTTATCAGGAAAGACCAACAAGGAGGTGTTGGAGATTTTAGCATCAGGGTACAGGTTGCCAAGTCCGAGCCGCTGTCCTCCCAACATTTACCGCATGATGCTGGAGTGCTGGGCTCCAGAGAGCTCCAAACGGCCCTCCTTCCATGCCCTGCACAGCCAGCTAGATAAAATCTACTCCAGGATCTACTACAAGACCATTGAGGTGTAGAACCAGAGCCATACAAGTCCTCCAAGTCAGCAGGAGTGATTGGAAATGGAGGAACGCACAACAGAAGGTGCAACAGACTTCAGAAGTGCTAAAGGTACTGAAGTTACTAAACGTAACTGAGATGTCAATTTTGTGGACTCTTCTAGCCAAACCTGTTTTTATCCCTCTGTATTTGCACATGATGTTTTTGTAAATTGTACTGTATTACATGATGTGCAATAATGACTCTTCCTGTTAAAGAGAAGAAGTGGCACAGAAAAGCAGAAACAAGAGCTTCGTTATACAGCGCCACATTCTCCTCCCTGAGCAACAGCAGCGCCCTGCTCAGTTGTTGGTGACAGCACTGTGGATTTTTATATTGCGTTCTTTAACAGTGTTCAGCCCATGTTGGCCACATAGAGACATGGACATCATGACCAGTTTCAGTATAAGCAGGAGGATCTAGTACCTGCTTTCAGGTGAGTGTTTTACCAGTGATTCACCTGCCAACGAAGGAGCCAGCAAAGGCAAATCTAAGACTGTTACAATGAATGGAGCATTTCTGGAGATGAATTTTGGATCTGTGTTGAGTGTCTGCTGCTGCTGCTGCAGACTTGCTTGCAAATGTTTCAGATATGCACTCTAAGCACTTATACCGTGGTGAAGTTTGAAAAGCAAGAGCCATAAGAGTTAAAAAAATTCTCCTGTGCTTCAGTTGGATGCCTCATGATTTTCTTGTTTCACGGAAATCATGTCTGTGATCATTGTCTTCCTATTGGTTACAGGAGGGGAATGAATGCATTATGCGCCATGAACTCGACAGATATTTTAAAAATAAAATATTTTTTGAAAATATGTGTTTGTGTCATGTATAAGAAAGCTGCAGGTTCATACATTAATGTATTTAAGTGCTCTGTTTATTTTAATTGGTCATACCTTGAATGGAGGCCCTGTGCTATTTACCAGCTTCGGTGCCACTAGTGTGGTCAGCAGTTTTGCTCAGACATCGGTAAACCATCCCAAAACCACACTCAAGTAAAGCTGTTGTTGCTTCAGTGTCCAGTTGACTCATGTAGTAGTAAAAGCAGCTACCAAAACTTGGTCTAAGTAAAATACAATTAAAAAAAAGTGATATTGACTTTTTAACACAAGGAAGGAACTGGAAACTAACTGAGCCACTAAACTGAGCAAAGTGAAAGTAAAAGAATAATGAAGTTAATATATCATTAGACAAACACTCAAAAAAGATGGTTCTTCAAAGGTTCTTAAATAAAGACAGCCATGAGCACTCAAAGAACCATTTGCATGATAAAATGGTTCTTTGCATGGTGAAATCACTCTTCGGATTGATGGAGTGTTGTATTTGGTTCTATACAGAACTTCTACATAGAAAATGGTCCTACATAGCAACAAAAAGGGTTCTTCTATTGTGACACTCCTAAAAAAGATTGTTCTTCAAGGGTTCTTTAGTAAAGAAAATGGTTCTATATAGATTCATGAACACTCAAAGAACCCTTTCTTTGCATCATAGAGGGTTCTTCAGATTGATGAGGAATCTGTTGTATAGGGTTCTATACTGAACCTTTTTTAAAAGGGTTCTATATAGCACTAACAAGACTTCTTCTATTGTTACACTCTTAAAAAAGATGGTTCTTCAAGGTTTCTTTGTTAAAGACGATGGTTATATATAGAACCATTAACACTCAAAGAGCCCTTTGCATGATTGATGGGTTCTTTGCATCATGAAGGGTTCTTCAGATTGTTGAGGAATCTGTTGTATAGGGTTCTATACTGAACCTTTTTTTTAAAGGGTTCTATATAGCACCAAAAGCGTTCTTCTATAGTGACTCTTATAAAAGATGGTTCCTCAAGGGTTCTGTAGTAAAGAAAATGATTTTACATAGAACAATGAACACTCAAAAGAAAAGAAGAAAAGGGTTATTTGCATCATGAAAGAGTTCTTCAGATTGATGGAGAATCTTTTGTATATGGTTTTATATAGAACCTTTTTGAAAAGGGTTCTATATAGCACCAAAAAGGCTGCTTCTATTGTTACACTCTGAAAAAAGATGGTTCTTCAAAGGTTCTTTAGTAGAGAAAATGGTTCTATATAGAGCCATAAACACTCAAAGAACCCTTTGCATGATTAAAGCGTTCTTCAGATTGATGGAGAATCTTTTGTATATGGTTCTATATAGAACCTTTTTAAAAGGGTTCTATGTAACACCAAAAATAGAATCTTTTTTTTTTTTTATAAAGGTTACATATAAAACCATAAACAACACATTCTTCATTTTCCATCAGTCTGAAGAACCATTTCACCATGCAAAGAACTGTTTAACCATGCCAGTGGTCCTTTGAGTGTTAATGGTTCTATATAGAACCATTGCCTTTACTAAAGAACCTTTGAGCTCAGTAACCAGCTTTCTAAGAGTGTAAGTGAGCAGATGTGGCTGAGTCGGCTAAACGGAGCTGGTTCCTTCCCTCTTCTCGGTGTGAGAGCTGTGCAGAAAGGCGGGGTAGAAAGGAGGAAGTTTGTGTCTTTTCCCGTCACAGTCGCTCTGCTCGCTCCTCGCTGTCAGACGCGTTCCTTGCATTCCCGTGGGAGAAGAACCTGCCCAGCCTCGGGCTGCACCTCGACCACATGGGGGAGTGCTGCCCGTGCTCTTGGCTCTCCGAGCTGTTGGACAGGTGCTTCGACAAGCGGAGGGACGTGGAGCCCGGTGGGAAAAACGAATACAGCGGAGCGTCTGAGCACTCCAAGCCGGAGAGGGAGGACATGGAGCGCGATGTTCTCACTCCTAATTACGCGGGTAATGGTGATGTGTACACGGCGCTGTGGGGCTTTGAAGCTCGGGCCGAAGAGGAGCTTTCCTTCCAGTCTGGAGACAGGTTCAGGATAGTCAGGCGCAGTGGAGACTGGTGGACGGCCAATAAGATTGACCGCTTTGGAAAAGTGCTGGCCACCGGCATCGTCCCTTTTAACTACCTGGAGCAAGGAGGAGAGGCGGTGGACGCGCAGCCGTGAGTACAGAGCTCTTCTTTTAGTTGCCTAAAATTGAAAAACTGGTCGAAAAAAAAGGAAGTTGGTGTTGCCCAAACGAGCGAGTGTAAGTGGTCAGCAGGGCTGGGCAAAATACTCTAAAAAGTAGCGATGGCTAAATACTGAATCTAAATATATTTCACTATAAAACATAAAAAGTAACATCCTACTCAGGCTTTAGCAGAGTTTAGTAACACTGAGATTAATAACTGATCAGATTGATTTATCAGTCTACTCAGACTTTAGCAGAGCTCAGTAACACTGAGATTAATAACTGATCAGATTGATTGATCAGTCTACTCAGGCTTTAGCAGAGCTCAGTAACACTGAGATTAATAACTGATCAGATTGATTGATCAGTCTACTCAGGCTTTAGCAGAGCTCAGTAACACTGAGATTAATAACTGATCAGATTGATTTATCAGTCTACTCAGGCTTTAGCAGAGCTTAGTAACACTGAGATTAATAACTGATCACATTGATTTATCAGTCTACTCAGGCTTTAGCAGAGCTCAGTAACACTGAGATTAATAACTGATCACATTGATTTATCAGTCTACTCAGGCTTTAGCAGAGCTCAGTAACACTGAGATTAATAACTGATCATCACATTGATTGATCAGTCTACTCAGACTTTATCAGAGCTTAGTAACACTGAGATTAATAACTGATCACATTGATTGATCAGTCTACTCAGGCTTTATCAGAGCTTAGTAACACTGAGATTAATAACTGATCACATTGATTGATCAGTCTACTCAGGCTTTATCAGAGCTCTGTAACACTGAGATTAATAACTGATCATCACACTGATTTATCAGTCTACTCAGGCTTTAGGAGGAACTTTGGTGTTTATAAATAAGCCGTTAATTTAGGTCCTCTTTAGAGTCCATCTAATAAGCCTTTAACACGTTTGCTACATGCCATAGGTAATATTTAATAGTTAAACAACCATTGATGGTGTTTCTTTTGAAGATGAATATATAAAATATATATATAATAAAAACTATATATAAAATAACTGTATTCTGAATACTGCCTTTTCAAAATGTAACTTGGACTGAATACACTTCATTTTTGTATGAAATTGAATATGCATTCCCACTGCATGTATTCTGACACTCTGGTAGCCTGAGGACGGAACGTGAAGCGTGGTGATTTTCGCTACGCAGTGGTGGAAATGTACACCAAATAGAAACAAGCAGGTTTTATGGAAAGTTTCCAAATTATATTTTTGTTTATATTGTTTACCAGTGGTCTCTTACCAGTAAAACTGATGGACAAAATCTACTCCTCTGAGTTACAGACACTGCACACTTACAAGCTGATATTACCTTACATCACATTACATTTACAGCATTTAGCAGACACTGTTCTCCAGAGCAACTTACGGAAGTGCTTTGTTGTCTACTCAGAGAAAGTATCCTAGCTAGTACAAATAGTTTAGAGCACAAACTACCCCTGAGCTCAGATACTGTTAAAAACAAGAGCCTATGTTGATACCTAGAGAAAAATTACTGCATATAATTACTGCAATTAGTGCTCAATTAAGTGCTGTAAAGAGAGATGTGTCTTCAGTCTGCGTTTGAAGACCACGAGAGAGTCTGTGGAAGTTCATCCCACCACCTGGGTGCCAGGACAGAGAAGAGTCTTGATTATTAGTATTATAGGATAATGTGTCATATACAGGACAGTATGTTTGTGGGAGAGTGTGCTATGCAGTAATATGGTACAGTGTGTTCTAAGGTATATTAAAGTATACCCTTGAAAAAATGATTCTTTGAGGTTTTTTTTAGTAAAGGCAATGGTTATATATAGAACTATGAACACACACGCTATATGAAGCTGCTCTAGACTGTTAGAAATAAAGGTTCTGTGCAGGTGCATTTTTCATTCATCAAGGTACAAACAATGTAAATGGACCCTCACAGGTACAACAGTGGTTTTAAGGTCTAATTGTGCACCTTAAATATGTTTTTCTCAACAGAAGGACGTATTTGTACCTTTTTATCAACTGATGTTTAAAACAGAACAGAAAAATATAAAGACTGGAGACGAGACGGGCTGTGTGGAGTCAATGCAACTTTAAAAATATATTTGCAATGGTTACGTTCCCTAATTAAAAGAACTAAGGACGCACCCTTGAGGGTCCCACCCCAGTGACAGTTTTTCTGAGAGTGTGTTTGTGCTACTTTTGATCTATAATACCAGAAGAACAGAATGAAAGTAAACACAGAAAATGAAGCGGGCTTGATAGGAACGACTAAAATGGAACTGAGTAAAAAATAGAATCCTTTCCTCACAAACGTACTTGTTCAGATGCAAATGTTGTGTTATTATCTAACAAAACAGAAAATAATGGAAATTAAAAAGCAATTCCATTTCTAATTATCCTCCCTTTATTTTTTGAAGTGTCAAAATGTATCATTCACTCTCCCGTCCATACAGTCCATGTATGGATATTAAAAAAAAACAACCCATTTTAAATGTTTGTCACAAAAAACAATGCTTTTGTTGTATAGTAAAGGCAATGGTTATATATGGTGATAGGCACTATAACAATATGTATCATTATTGTAAAAGATTCTGTCACAATACAATAAAATATGCTTTTCTGCACATATTGAGTATATCGTCAGTACTTGCAGAACACTGACCAGCTGCATGTTTTGTTATAGGGCAAAATTAATCCCGTTTAACTGGATTAAGGCAACACAGCACGGCAAATATTGAATAAAAATAATTGTATTCATAGTTTTTGATTGTATTATTTAAAATGCAGCAGCACTGCTTCTTTTTTCTTTGTTCCAACTGATCAGATATTTGAAAAAAACGAATATCATGAAAATTACTTAAAGTATCGTGATATATTTTTGCCATATCGCCCACCTCTAGTTATATAGATATATATAGAGCTGTAAACCCTCAACGAAGCATTTGAATGTTGTTTGCCATAATTCCCAAGTAAGATGGCTGCTGGCAAGTGCTGTCATCTGGAGTGCTGATGGAACTTAGTTTATGGCTTTTTCCTAAATTTTGTCAACTCTGGTTTTAGAAAGTCGCAAAACAAGTTTGTTCAGCGATTGCAAAACTTTCATTATGTGTCTGACCAGCAGATTTACAGTGCTGCAGTAAATTGGCATTTTGGCCGTGGACAGAGTTCATCTTGAAACATTTTTGTATCCAGCCTAGTGACAGATTAAGTGTGGCTCTAAACATCAAAGCAACTGAATGAACTACCTTATTATAGCAATATGTTTATTGATACTGGGGGATATAAATCAATGCCCCAGGCTAGGAGTGTTATCTCGGTGTGGACTGAAGGCGAGGGATAAGGCTGAGGTGTGTGTGCAGGCTGAGTACTTGCTCGGCTGAGAAGCCGGGAACTACAACAGGTGTTGGAGCAGCTTAAGCGTCAAGGAGAACATACACTCTTAGCAAAAAGGGCTCTACATAGTACCGAAAAAGGGTTCTTTGGCTTGTAACAGTAGTGGACCCCTTTTTGGTGCTATATGGAAACCTTTTCGAAAAGGTTCTGTATGGAATCACAGCACATTCTCAATCTAAAGAACCCTTTCATGATATAAAGAACCCTGTGATAATGCAAAGGGTTCTTTGAGTGTTCATGGTTCTATATAGAAAAATACTTTCTTTACTAAAGAACCCTTGAAGAACCATCTTGTTTAAGAGTGTAGTGTGAATTCACTTCTGAACACGAGGGGACTTTTCTTCATCTGAACACCAGAAGCCCTCGCCCGAAGATTAGCTCTTCTGTGTATCGCAGAACCTTGGCTGGACGACTCTATCAAAGACACTGAAATAGAGACTGAGAACTATGTTATTGTGCAGAGAGGCCGAAACCATAAGGCAGAGGAGTGTTTATATAAGAGCAGTTTTGGGCTTTAACGAAAGGGAGGATTTAAATCATGATCAAACTGAAGCTGTATGGTTAGATATTTTGTTGGAACATCCTGCAGACGTCCAGACCAAAGCCATTTTGATGACTTATTGGAGGACGTATGTGTGAGGTGTGGAGATTTCGTTGAAATGAAAGTGATTATTGTAGGGGATTTTAACACTGATGTTCAGAAAGTTGAACTTAATGGACACAAATCTTTGATGAATTTCTGTGGTTTGATCTTCATCAACTGATTAATGAACCAACACAAATTTGTTTCTCTAAGCAGACTGTAACTACACTTATTTTAGTGTCATAGAAGTCTAGGACAGTAAAGAGTGGTGTTATGCATTGTGGAGTAAGTAGTCATTGTGTCGTTTTTTGTGCAAAAAATATTAAGAAAAATGTGCTCAATTCAAAAAACACTATAAGGTCCTTAAAAAGGTATAGTAAGGAAGCATCAGAGGAATGTCTGAGTAAAATGGTCACAGGTATTGTATAGAGGTGGACAAAGCCTTGTCCGCTTTTAATATATTGTTGCTGCTGTCGGAACAAAACCTTGTATCTCCGTTTGTGTCATTTTTCAGTTTTTGACATAATTTGAAAATACCTGTTGCCCTTTACATTGTGTGTTAATTTCATGATCAGTGCGCCTAAAGAAACGGCCCAAAATGACTTGGAAAAAAGTCTGGTTCCATAGACTTACATTAAAAGCAGCGATGTTCTTAGAAGTGATAAGTAAACTTGCTCCATTAAGAAATGTGAGAATAAAGCAAAGAACCGAACCTTGGATGAAGAGTGAAATTTCGGAAGGAATTAAGAGGAGGAGATTGATCGAAATAAACAGGCTTATTTTAAAGAAAAGATAGGAATGACAGACAACCTTAAACAACTTGGTTATAGTAAGAGGCTCAGAACTAATATTACTAAGCAGTGATGTTAGTTTACAGTCTGAAAATAAGGTAACCTCACATAAGAAAGAGGTGGCAGAGACGGTAAATCATTTTTTTTTACATCAGTTGCAGGTAGGCTGGTGGAGAAGCTGCCTGGTCAGACCCCCTGGTACGGGGAGAGAAATGACCATTGTAAACAATATAGTGTAACAGCACATAGCTTCTCTTTTAGGCTGGTGTCTGAGGAAGTGGTGCTGGAGAAGCTCAAGACCATCAATTGTTTTAAAGCATCTGGTCATGATAATATTCCTGCTAGATTTTTAAGAGATGCTGCAGAGGTCATTTCCTCGTGCATTATGCATATAATAAGTGTGTCAATTCAGCACGGTTAATTTTCCAATCAGTTTAAAGGGGCAAGAGTGATTCCTCTTTCTGTAACTTGAATAAAGGAAACTATAGGCCTGTATCTCTTTTGAGGACCTTATCAGAGATAATGGAAAACCTTATTTATGAATTCCATTCTGGTATTTAGAAAATCTCACTCTTCTGAAACATGTTCATTTTATTTAACTGATTTTATTGAGAGTGAAATAGATAAAGGGGGTTTGTGTGGTTTGGTAATGCTGGATCTGCAGAAACCTTCTGATAATACTGACCACAATATTTTGTTGACTAAGTTCAAAGCTAAAGGTTTTAATGATAATGCTGTCAAACGGGTTGCTTCCTATTTGAAAAGATGTAAACTACAGGTGGATGTGTCTACCTAGATCTATTATCTGTGGGGTTCTCCAAGGAAGCGTTTTAGGGCCACTGTTTTTCCTTTTATATACGAATAATTTAAATCTGTATGTTAATGTGAGCTTTTTTGTATGCAGGTGATTCTGCAATTTTGTTTTCCCCTAAAGTCAGGTGTATTGTAGAATGTACACTGAATGAAGAACTTTTGACAGTTAGTAGGTGGATGTCTGAGAACAGGTTGTCACTTAGTTTGGGAAAACAATCTATTTTGTTTGGTATATGGACAAAATTACAAAAATAATTGGGTTTCAAGGTAGTTGTTGGAGAAACTGTAATAGAAGAATTCAGTTAATTATCTAGGCTCTTGGATAGTTACATGTCAGGAGAGAGCCAGGCAGATAAGGTTTTAACTAAAGTTAATCATCGCCAGAATTTTGTATAGACAAACAGTGGTTACCCTGGCGGAAGTTTTGGTGCAGTCTTATTTTGATTATGCTTGCTGTTCGTGGTATGATGGTATTTCCGAGCACACAGGCTTCAAACTTCTCAGAACACATTAGTTATTTTAAACCGTCCTATTAGAACTCATCTGGAATTGTCTCAGTATGAAAGCCTTGGTTGGTTAAAAGTTCACGGTGGAGTCGCCCTGATTGTGTAATGTATATAAGATTGTACATGGAGCTGTTCCTCTGTATCTCAAAAATGATTTTCACATATGTTCTACCAGAATAAGGTCCACAGATTTGGTTCCTCCTTGTTTTAAAAGTAAAGTGAGTAGAGACACTTTCATGTGTGTAGCAGCAACTTCGTGGAACCGATTACCAGGAAGTTTTAAAATGGTTTACAGCCTGCGAGGGTTTAGACATAACATTAGGAAATGGTCAAGTAAGAGAAGAACATATGGGTTTAAAGATGTTGAGTGCTTTTATTGTTAATTTTAATTGATTGTAGTGATATGGATAGTGATTTTGTATTTTGGTGCCATGTTTACATCTGCTGCCTACTGTTGGATTTGTTTGCTTAAGTGACCACCATGGAATTTTTTGTGTTATCCCTGACTGTTCCTGTTTTTACTACATGCATTGCCTCATTTGAAGTGTGGTGAATGCTATTTATTTTAAAAATATGAAATTGTCTAATATACAGTCAATCAATCCTTAGGTCAATTTAAAATTTAAGAGGTTAAATTAACCCTGTTGTACATGGTTCTTTAAAGAAGCTTTTAAAATGGGTCTATATAACATCAAAAAGTGTCACACAACATATTTGGTACTATGTAGAACTGCTAAGAGAACATTATAGTACAGTGTGTTCGAAGGGATAGTGTGCATGGTGATGTGAAACACAATGAAGTCAGCACATTTAAAGGCGATCCCACATTTTAACTCAAATAACAACAGTCTGTTATACAGAAAACTTCATATAGCCCACATATTACTCAACTGTTTTAAGTTACGAGAACTTTTTTTAAAGATTTCGTACACTCAAAAGGCATTTCTGAGTTGAATCAACGCACACTTAGTCACTTAGGCAGCTTTGAAACTGCCACATTCAAAAACTGAAACTGCATCGTAGGTTTTGTATCTCCCTCATTAATGTTACTTAACAGACGTGTGTAACTAAGTTAAACTAAGTAAGCTGTGTTGTTTCAATGTAATACAGTGATGATTTTTTGTTAATACAATCTTATTGGGTAAAACACTTCTTTCCCATGAGCTCACGGATCCATCTGTTTGCAAACTGGGTGTTTCTTTCCCCGTGTTTTACTCACCATCAATGTGTTTTATATTCCACTCAGGCTACCATCCCTTCACATCTATTTCCCTTAGCCGCCTGGCCTCGTGTTGCTGGCTAAAAGGGCGAGTCATTGTTTTCTCTGCTGAGTTTGAGTCTGTGCTGAAGGGTGACCACATTCACACTAAGGGTTAATCGAGTGTTTGAAAACTGGTCAGTATTACTTCATCAGAAAAAGTGACATAATTAGCGATTAATTTAGCTATAAATCTATAAATTGGGATTTTAGGTTTGATTAACTCCAAAGTTAAATTAAACCAATAAGAATTTATGAGTTGCAGAAACATGCACTTGTGTTAATCCAACACAAAACATTTAAGTTATTCTAACATGCGCTGTTCAGTATCTTAGGTCATTTGGGTTTGTTCACCAGGTTACAGGTTACCTCAGATTTTTTTATGTGACCTTATTTGGCCTAACATACATACATCATCTAAACCGCTTATCCTTCTGGGCCGCGGTGGGGTGCTGAAGCCTATCCCAGCTGTCATTGGGCAGAAGGCAGGATACACCCTGGACAGGTCGCCAGTCCATCACAGGGCTATTTGGCCTAACAGTATGGAATAAAAGTAATCCGATGCAAATACTCAAAAAATGGTAAATGCTTTTGCTTTGTTTCTCTCCACACCAGCATTTAAACCTGCTTCTGAATCTTATTATAAAGATGTCTTTCATTAAGTATTTAAAATTGTTAATATAGCCAAGACTGACAGACTGTCTGCCTTTTAAACTGTATAACGTTTTTTTTTTTAAAACATGGATACAAGGTATACCGATAGAGTGTTCACATCTATATGCATTGCTTCCTGTTGATTTATCATAGCAATATAAATCCCTTAAAGTTCATAATCATCACAAAATCTCCCAAAGTGTCTATTAAAGACATGCCAAAATTGGTCATAGATGTATAATATCAATCAGCTTCTAATATCAGTTTATAAGCCTGCAGTGTGAGTTAGTGGTGCGGCTGTTGTCTGTCAGTTTTATTGGTAAGAGCACACTGGTAAATAAACACAAACACCAGCTCTAGAAGCTCTGGACGAGATCCACTTCAGAGTTTGTCAGCTTCATCTTGAATGGAAACTCATTTTAGTATCACTTGGAAACTTTTCATTCAGAGGTTCTGGGAGGTGAAATCATGACGTCTGTTTGGCCTCTAAACCTGAATGACTTCGCTGAATGCTTGTCTTGAATTTAGTTTTTAAAGATGTCTGCTGATTCTTTTCAGATGGTTCTTCGGCAAGATGAACAGGTTTGAATCTCTCAGCCATCTCATGTCAGCGGAGAACAACGATGGAGCTTTCCTGATACGAATCAGTGAGAGTGACAACGTCAGGCATGTGCTCTCAGGTGTGTCTGAGTGTGTGTGTGTGTGTGTGTGTGTGTGTGTGTTTGTGTGTTTCAAGGCTGGTTTTGTTTAAAAATGAGAACAGACAACACAGGAAGGATGGTGGAACCTCTGGTTTTGTTTTAATTGAGGGCGTGTTAGTCTAACACATTTCTATTCCTTCTGACGATCAAGACTCTGTAGACAGACTAACCAAAAAAACATAAATACTCAGAGAAAGCTGCTTTATGCTAAACTTGTTTCTTTAGCTTCAGATACCAAACCTAAAGTAGGAGACCTGGGTGTGATCTTAGACTCTGAGCTCTGTTTATCCCGCATGTAAACACAGTCACTAAAGTAGCTTTCTATCATTTGAGAAATATCACTAAAGTTCGGCCTTTTATATCTCAGAGCGACGCAGAGAAACATGTTCATGCATTTGTTACAAACAGAGTTGATCACTGTAATGATCTTCTTACTGGACTTCCTAAGAAAACTATACATCCCTTACAGCTCATACAAAATGCAGCAGCACGGATCCTAACAAAAACAACACAGAGAGATCAGATCACTCCCATTTTAAAAGACTGGCTGCTTGTATCATTCAGGATAGATTTTAAAGTTCTGCCACTAGTTTTTAAGGCTCTAAATGACCTTAAAGCACCGCTTACATCACAGAGTGTCTGTCTGGTTATGTTCCAGCATGTGACCTTAGATCTGCAGATACTGACTTTCTGCAAAAACTGTAAAATACAGAAAACGTGGAGAGACCCTTTCAGTTATTCTGCTTCTAAACTGAACTCCATTCACCTTATATTAGACAGTCAAGCTCAGAGCTCACTTTTAAGAAGCTTCTAAAAACGTCTCTCTAACTCAGCATTTAATTAAAACTCTACGTCTCATGGTGTTTATCTTCTAATTCGATCTGTGTCATTTTTTTTACATGATTCTAAATTAATACATATAATTTCTTGTATTACTGTAATGCTTTATCACCTGTCTGAGAAGCACTTTGAGCTGCCACTGGCATAAAACGTGCTATATAAATGAAAATTATTACACTATCATTATTATTATCAGATTTAAAATTCCACATGACTGTAGATCCTTATTGAAATAAGAGTGGATAAGAAGGCCGCACTGTATGATCTGCTGTTAATTCACCTCTAGCTTATTAGTTGATGTTGTTCATGATGAGATTTCATCTACAAAGTTACAAGAGGCAATTAGTGAAACCACCAAAGAATAAGTATTATTTCTGCAGTGCTCAGGCTGGTACCAGATACATTACTGCTGGCTAGTCCTGATATATGAAGGCTCCAGTTTGGGGCTCATCACGCACAACAGAGAAGTCCTTAGTCAGCCATACCGACATGTCATGGCTTACTGACATGAGCAGTGTGAATAACACTGTGGCGACATATTTCTTGACATATTTTGTCTTATTCCTGAAAAACTACCATAGACTATCAGCATGATCTTCTTGACAATAACTGTGTGCAGCAGACATTCATTTAAAACTCTCATGCTCGCCCACTCACAGCTGTTTCTGCCATTTTTCAAATGGTTTTCAAAACCTGTGCTGTGCGTGAGGGACTGTAGGTGTAGGTGAAGGTGGGGAAGGAATGCTGAGTCTTTTAAATTCAGAAATGAAGGTTGCCTTTATTAGCCACATTCGCAGCATCCTACAAAATGGGCTTCCACTGACAACAGCAGGCAACCTGCATCCTTGACTATGAGACGTCTTCTGTGTAAAAATATCCAGGCACCTGTTTGTCCAACGTTTCTTTGAAATAAAGGGTATTTAGACAGAGAATTGGTCCACCTTTACTGCAGTAACAGCTCAGTTAGAAATAAGACATCGCCACATTGTTGTTAGTGTTTGTCTTAACTATTGGTGTTTGTCTTGTTGGCTGATACTTGTCCTGACTTTTTCTCCCCACACTGTTTCTGCTGTATCAGTTAAGGTGAAGAACAGAGTGAAGCACTTTAAGATTTACCAGACGGAGAGTGGATTCTACGTGGAACAAACATGGAGTTTCCCCACTTTACCGAAGCTCATTGAACACTACCAGACTCATCGACTTGCCTCTGTGGACAGACTCGGAAAACCATGCATCAGGGTGAGAGAGCGCACAACTCACTCTCTCTCTGTTTTCTCTCGCTTTCTGTCTCTTTCCCCTCTCTCTCTGTATTTCTCTCTCTCACTCTGTCTTTCCTTTCTCTCTCCCTTTGCGCTTTCCCTCTGTCTGTCTCTTTCCTCACTCTCTCTTTCCTCTTTCTCTTTGTCACTCACTCTTTTCTCTTCTCTCCCTCTGGCTGTCGCTTTCTTCTTTTTCTCTCAACCATCTTTTTCCTTTCCACTCACCCTTATCTATCGCTCCCCTATGTCTGCACTGTCTTCGTCTTTCCTTTTTCTTAAGTAAAATTAAAACATAAGAGGAAATTTAAAACAAAGCACTTAAGTATTATTAGCTTATTAAGGATAAAGTGCAGTAAGAAGGGAGAAAAAACAGAAAAAGGGAATTAAAGGTAAAGTGTATTAAGAATAAAGCACAGGTCTTAGAGCTCAATCATACACACATGAAAAGAGAAATGTTTTAACCTGGATTTAAGAAGGGCTACATTTGGGGTTCATCTAGATCCCATGTGTCAAATTTCAGCCCACAAAATTATTTTAGTTTTCTATTAATACTAGCCCGTTTTCCAGTTATCTGCACTGCAATCCCCAGCATACACTGCAATGTAATGTGCGCTTCCACACCCTCCTCTGCCAACAACAATCTATAGGACAGCAGTTACACCACAGTCCTACCACACCAGTCATATCACCAAATACACTAGCTGCATTTCAGCAGGCCAACCAATATAAACACCTGGCTAGCTGAAAAATGACGAAAAGAAAAGTGGACAGTGAATGCAGGGGTTTTCAAGACCAGTGGGAGCTCGAATACTTTTTTACTTCCAATAAGTATAAACCCGTCTCTCTTGATTGTGGAGATAATGTGGCCGTAATGAAGGAATACAACATTAAGCGTCATTATGATTTTGAATAAATAATGGCCAGTTTGGGTCATAGCAAAATGAAAACATAGGCGTTCTCTGGCCCACAGATTTGTTGAGATTTTTTATATGGCCCCCTCTGGGCTCTAATAGCTGTCCATATATGTAATTGTGTCAAATTTAAGTTCTTACATTTGTGTCAAATACATATTGAAATATATTGCAAACATGATACATACTTTAAAAAATGAATAGAAATATGTTTCATTTGCATATGAGTCTGTCTGTCTGTCTTTCCTCTTTTTCTCTCTCTCTACCATCTTTTTCCCTTCTGCCAAAGCCATATTTCTCTCTCCACTACGTTCCTCTGCACTGTTTTTCACCCTTTTCTCTCTTCACCTCAAGTCGGTTTTTCAGTTGCACAAAAAGACAAGAAGGGAATAAGCGATTATAGTTTTCTTCAGTCATTTTTTTTGGCTGGGCCTTCCAGGCAATAAAATAATATGGGAAACAATTTAAGGCTGAGAATAGACACTATATAGACAAAAGTATTGGGGCACCTACACATTACACCTAGGAGCTTTTATGACATCCCATTCTAAATCCCTAGACATTAATATGGAGTTGGTCTCCCTTTGCAGCTATAACAGCTTCCACTCTTCTGATTTTGGTCATGCTGGAACAGAAAAAGTTCTACCCCAAACTGTTTTTCACACAAAGTTGGAAGCATATGATTGTCCAAAATTTCTTGGTCTGCTGAAGCATTAAGATTTCCCTTCACTGGAACTAAGGGGTCTAGGCCAACCCCTGAAAAACAACCCCATAGCATCATCCCTCCTCCACCAAACTTTACAGCTGACGCAAAGCAGTCAGGCAGGTAACGTTCTCCTGGCATTCGCCAAACTCAGCCTCGTCCATCAGACTGCCAGATAGAGAAGCATGATTCATCAATACTACAGTGGTGGTGCTTTACACCACTCCATCCAACACTTGGCATTGTGCTTGGTGATGTAAGGCTTGCATGCAGTTGCTCAGCCATTTAAACTCATGCCATGAACTTCCCGGTGCACAGTTTTTTTGCTGATGTTGATGCCAAAGGAGGTCTGAAACTCTGCAGTTATTGAGTCAGCAGAGCTTTGGCAACTTTTACTGCACAATGTGTCTCAGCACACTATGACCTGTTCTGTAACTTTACGTAGCTGAGTTGCTGTGGTTCCTAAACGCTTCCCCTTTTCAATAATACCACTCACAGATGATTGTAGAATATCTAGGAGTGAATCATTTTGCAAACTGAGGTGTGTCCCAATACTTTTGTCCATATATTGTATTATAAAAAACATGCTGTACACGATAAGATGACAAGCACTTTACAACTATACTGCAGGCCTAATTATCTCATAAGAATAATAGAGCCTAATTATCTCATAAGAAGTTCTACCCCGAAGAAAAAGTTCTACCCCAAACTGTTTTCCACACAAAGTTGGAAGCATATGATTGTCCAAAATGTCTTGGTCTGCTGAAGCATTAACATTTCCCTTCACTGGAACTAAGGGGTCTAGGCCAACCCCTGAAAAACAACCCCATAGCATTATCTCTCCTCCACCAAACTATACAGTTGGTGCAAAGCAGTCAGGCAGGTAACGTTCACCTGGCATTCGGCAAACTCAGCCTCAGCCATCAGTATAAAAATAGTTTAGCTCCTGCCTAGCGGAGCTACAGTTTCCTGAAAGTGAATTTTATCTAACACTCTTCGTCCTCAGAGAGAGCCACAGCCTCAGGACCTCTCTCACACCACAGTGGACGAGTGGGAGCTCCCTAAAGAGGACTTTACTTTGGAGGAGCAGCTGGGCAGCGGCTACTTCGCCGACGTTCATCGCGGCAAGTGGAAGAACCGCATCAACGTAGCTATTAAAATTCTCAAAACCAATGGTAAGCATCCATCCTGTTCCATCCACGCACACACACACCTTGGATCCACAGCTGGTAAACACCACAGAGATACTCTTAGGTCCTTTAATTACATAAAGTCAGTTGTAGAAATTTTGGCACCCTAGGTAACGATGGGTGAAAAGGTTGTGAAAAATGTCTTTGTGGGTAATTAGATCAATCTCACACTGAAAATAGGAAAACAATTCAAACTTTAATTGTGAAGTAAGTTAGTCTAATAAAAAAAAAAAGGAAAAAAAAAACTTATGAAAAAGTGTATATTGACGGCTCTTCAATGTAGAATCACTTCATATCCTCCAGGGCCTTAGCTCCTGTCTTTTGGACTCTCCTCTTCAGCTCAGTCACATGCCCCATCCCCCTGCTTCAAATTTTAAAAGCTTGATTCTGTGTTCACTGAATCGTTTTGTGTGGAATTGAATCATGATCATGGTGGAAAATCCAATCACAACCCAGTTCCCAGTTTTAGCTTTATGCCAGAAACTTTTATCTAAAAGTCTCCTGACAGATCATGGGCTCTGTGATACCATGTATCCTAATATACTTCCAACGGTCTTTGGAAGAAAAATAGCCCCAAAACATTATACTTAACATACTTAACATACTTAACGGTGTGGATGGTGCTTTTTCTGTAAAACCATCTTTTTATTTACACCACGTCAGGTGTTTGTTGCCAAAAACCCCTTTTTGTCTCATCTCACAAAAGAACTTAATGTCAGTCTAAGTTCCAGTAGTGTCTATTGAACTCCAGGCACTTATGTTTTTTGGTTAGATTAAAGAAAAGGCTTTCTTCTGGCCTGCCTTCCAAACAGTTTGTAAGCAAGGAGGTGGCATCTTATTGTAGTGAACCTTAGAGAAATATTTGCCTGTCTTAACCATCCTCCTCCCTGTGCATAGGAGTAAAACAAACATGCATCCTCCTCCAGGCAGGTTCACTTCAGCTCCAGTTGTTTTAAATTTCTCAATTATTATCCTAACAGTGGATTTGGGTATTTTCTGTGTGTAGCAATCGCCTTTATGATTGATTTATAAAGATCAAATCACTTTAGTCTCATTTAATTTGCATACCATCTAATCTTCCCTATGTTGATGAATGACTAAGGGGATCTGGCCTTTGTGCCATCTTATATTCATAACCCAGTGGAAGAGAAAAAGGAAGTGAAGGATGGCTGTTGAGGAGTTCCTGAACACTCCAGTATATTAAAAAAAAGGGAAATATAAATGTGAACATGCCTCAGCTACATTTTGATTAGAGGGATTTCTGGGTGTGTCCAATAATTGTGATGTGGCTTTCTTTAAAAGGAGTTTTTCGGGTTAAATTTACTTCAAATAAAAGGAGAGATTGGGCTAATTAACCACAAACACTTTTTCATGACCATTTTTAACCATCTTTATCAAGGGTGCCAATATTTATGAAACTAACTGCATATACTCTCTGAGGTTTGCATGCAAGCTGAATAAAGAGACATATGTTGACTTCATAGGTTGTTTATACATTAAAGGACACCATTCATTTATTTAAAGGCTAAAGCGACGACACTCCTGCATCCCTCAGCTCACTGTTATCGTTCTGTGCTTAGAGAAGAGCTTTAAATATGAAAATGATGTTTTCCTGTTATGAGCAATGGCTTAAAAAAAAGTTCCAGTCATTTTTAAGCTAAAAATATGATAGGCAGAAGAAGCCTCAGCTGATAGTGAAAGAATGTCGTCTCACTTGTCCTTCAAGATGGTTTTTATGCACTAAATCGTTCTTTAGCAAACCTTCCTATCAGCTCATCTGCATTAGGTTTGGGTTGGTTTCACTGTGTCCAACTTTGCATTTTTTAAATGCTTAGGAACATAAAATGGGAGTTATACACAGACTGATGTCTCATATATCGTATGCTTCTTTTTCAATCTCTTGCCTGCTCTCTTTCACATTAAGCGATGAACGCTGCGTTCTTTCAAAAGCTGTTCAATTGTTTTTTTATTCATCTTTGCTATTTTAATCTCTGCCTCTCAGCGTCTTTGAACCAGCGCGAGTTTCATATGGAGGTTCAGGTTCTGAAAAGATTGCGTCACCGGCACCTAATCTCGCTTTTCGCCATTTGCACTTCCTCCTCCCCGTATTACATCATCACTGAGCTAATGGAGAAGGGCAACCTGCTGGACTTCCTCCGCAGTAAGTCATCATTCACACCCCGCTCTGCCTGTGACCGCGCCAAAAACTATTATTAAACTGACCTGTTCGTTTGGTTTCTGCCATATACTGTCGCGCTGACAAAAAATGTATGTCACAGAGCTAAAAAGACTAGTTAGATGACATCTCAAATTTTGTCCATATTTTACATCAATTTTATTTTTTTTTTTGCTCTTTATAACCTCTTAAATGGACAGAGCTTGAACTTAAAGGAACAGTTTGGTAAAAAATCTGGTTTACCTGACTTTCCACTTACCCCAAATACAGTCGATTAGCCAAGACATGATTGGGGTCCAGATTTTACTTCTTTAATTTAGAACTGGAGCTGCTAGGATAATGTTGCTAGCAAACACTGGAAGTTAATAGTCACCCAAAACCGTTTCTGTAAATACATCCCCAAAACTTGTCTCAACTCGCTCAACCACATCTAGGTCTTAATTCAGGGCGTACTTACCTTGGATTCACTTCTTTTTTATAAAAAAAAGTGGTACAGCTGTAGATTTTAGAATATCCTGCTGGAGACTAAATCATCAGGTGAAAAATGATTACAAGCAGAGATTTTGCTCAGCTTTACTGAATGCCTCTCTTGCTAGTTTGCACTTCATTGACAAAAGCCACAATTTGCATGTGTCCACATCAGTAGGAAATTGGTGGTAACATAACCTACTAGACTACACGTCAAGTCAAGTCAAGTCAAATTTATTTATATAGCGCCTTTTACAACAGATGTTGTCACAAAGCAGCTTTACAAAGAATCCGGGTCCCCCCAGTGAGCAAGCCTTGGTGACAGTGGCAAGGAAAAAGTCCCTCAACAGGAGGAAGAAACCTTGAGAGGAACCAGACTCAAATAGGGGAACCCATCCTCCTCTGGTCGATACCGGATAACAGCACAGACACAAAACAGCATAAGTAGATACAGTTTAACACCACTGTGCAGTGCGCCGGCCGCATCTGAGGTCAGACCCTCTTAGGCAGCCGCTCAGCTTAGGAAAAGAGGGTAAGAGGGACATAGTTAGGAAAACAAATTAACCAAAGGTTGATTTCTTTGTTCTGGAAAAAAAAATGGAACACATCACTTCATTTTCATAGGATCATCGTCACTGCAACTTCTAACTCTTCTACTTGAAGCTAAGTAAACCTTAGGTATTAGTGTGCTACGTACCTGTTTAGTAACGTTTTACAACGTTACACCCCTGCGCCCTCCCAGAGTTTGAAGGCACAATAGCACCGGAAAGCACGACATTATATGGATGATAATGTAGTTTCAGTGTTGGCTCAAATTTGTAAATAAGGTCTATCTATGTTACTTTACTAAAACTTTTTTAAAACAAATTTATGTTGCTTATCAACATAGTTTGAAGCAAATATATGAAGATTTTGGCATGAATTTGTGAAAGTGGTTTTGGGTGACTACTGACTTCCAGTGTTTGCTGGCATTGTTTGCCTAGCAGCTCCAGTTCTTAATTAAAGAAGCAAAATTTTCACACCAAACATGTCTTGGCTGATCAAACTGCATTTAAGATAAGTGAAAACTCATGTTAATTATATTTTTCACTTAACTATTCCTTTAAAAATACACTGTAAAAAATGGCTCATCAGATCAACATAAAAATGACTTAATGTGTAAATTAACCAGGTTTGTTCAGCCAAAATAAATACTTTGAATGAACAATTCTTTGAATCAATGTCATTTTTTGAGTTGAATAAAATGAGTTTAATTGCTTTTTACTACATGAAGTCATTTTGTAGGTTGATCTGATGAGACTTTTTGTACAGTGTAACTTGACCAGTTTGCATTTGTATTCCATAAAATCACTAAATAATAAAGCTCAAGGGTTTTGAATGGTCACTTTATCCATCTATCAGCACTGTGAGCTCATTTTCACTCAAAGAAGCTGTAATATTATTTCATGAAACACAGTTTCTACAGACTTATCTGGTTATATTCAGTAATTAAACATAAGTAATTTATTTGTCAGTCTGCCTGCCTCCTTGCCTCGCTGTTAGTCTCTGCTGTGCTTATCTTTATCAGGTAAAGAGGGCGGGACTTTAGACCAGGTGAATTTGATTGACATGGCGGCCCAGGTGGCTGATGGGATGGCGTATCTAGAGGCGCACAACAGTATTCACAGGGACCTAGCGGCCCGGAATGTGCTCGTTGGTGAGGGATATATCTGCAAGGTGGGAGACTTCGGCTTAGCACGAGTCATCAAGGCAAGTTCACTCAGCATTGTGATTGTAAATTTTCTACAAAGTCTGTATCTGTCATGCAGGGATTGGAGTCTAGAAACTGGACTGTAAAACCAAAGATTCCATATTTTAGCACAGAACTGTCAGCCTTTTCCACATCAAGCCCACCCATTTATCACTAGAAAGCATTTGGCCCAAAATAAAAAAAAAACAAAACTAATTTTTGCTTCAAATTTTCATTTTTGGGCAATTTCAAGACAGACTGCAGTACTGCTGCAATATCAAACATATCAACAGATTAGGATAATATAAGTGTGTTTTATAGCAGAAATCAGGCAGAATAGTGGCAAAAAAGTATGATGTTTCTGCGATGCAGTTTTTACTGCATACGCTTTTTTACAATTTTACGTTTATATTATTTTTTTTGAGATGAGCAAAAAAATTGTGGAAGCTACTTTGTGTGGCTTTGCCGCAGGACTTGTATTAATTTTATGTAATGTTTAAAGACAAATTTCATTCTTATTTTTAAGCATTTTTGGTTCTTATGACATCACAAAAACACTGAATTCGAAACAAGCAGTGTAGGTTCCTTATGTGGCCTTTATGGACTGGAAAGTGAGTGGTACATTTTCAGATCTTTGAGTGTTTATATACTGTATCAGATTCTTAAATTTTTTCATGAAATGTTTTTTTTGTTTTTTTTTACCCATCTTTGCCAAGGTTGCCATTCATTTTGAAGCTGACTGTATTACAGTACAGCATAACACTTTCCACTCATTTCAATATTTTTTTTATTTCAGACAATTAAGTACTACTCTGTGTAAATATCACTGTTGTCGGAGGAAAACCTTGTATTTTTGTCATTTCAGTTTTTGACATATTTTGAAAATGCCTGTTGTTCTTTACATTGTGTGTAAATTTCATGAAGAATGGACCAAAAGAAACAGCCCAAAATGACTTGGAAAAACATCTGGTTCCATTGACTTACATTAAAAGTAGTTTTTTTTCTTTTTCCTGTAAATGTATCATTTTGAAGACACAAGGTTTTCTTCCGAAAGCAGCAATATTTTTATTTACTAACATTATATAGTTTATATCTAAAAGACTTTTGTCACCACTGTCCTTGAATTACTTTAAAGTGCATTAAAGCGTAGGAGAACATTCAGAAGAGTTAGAAGAGTTACTGCTAGTCCACTGTGTTTGAGTAAATCATGTTCACAGTAGGCCTTTCTCCTGTAGGAACCAATCTATGTTTCAGAGGAAAAGAAGATTCCCTACAAGTGGACGGCTCCTGAAGCCATCACCCACGGCCGGTTCTCTCATAAATCCGACGTCTGGTCATTTGGCATTTTCCTGTATGAGACTATTACCTATGGTGGAGTTCCATATCCAGGTAGACTATGTTGCACTTTTAGTTATGTCTAGCATTTAAAAGCAGGTTGTAAAATAGCCTACTTTGCAACAGATGTAAAATTGATCAGAGTGTGGATCTAATCACAGCACGGTGCTCTGGAGCAAAACAAATGGGCCTGTATGTCATTTTTTAAACATAAAAATAAAAACGAAATAATTTAAATGAGCTAAGTTGGATATTTTTGCTTAATTAACTTTGTCGTGTTATAGGTTTCAGTTCAAGTGAGGTGGTGCATCAGATCACCCATTACGGCTACAGGATGCCGTCCCCCCCTAAATGCCCTCGCCTCGTTTATGACATTATGCTGTCCTGCTGGAGTGAAGTGCCAGATGACCGGCCGAAATTCCAAGAGCTGAAATCTGATCTGGAAAACATCAACCGCTACACAGAACTTGACTAATCCTTCCTGCTTGAGTCCAGTCACTGGAGTCCTTCTACTGGAAACATTGCTCCTACTGTATATCACCAGCAGAGGGCAGCACAGACTCACAGGAAGACCAGGCTTGGACCAAAGTACGAATATAGAAAACACCAAAGGATTTGATCGAGGGGTTGGCTGTTGGTAAAGCCAGCTGCCCTGTAATCTGTTAAGGATTGTAATTCCTATAAGACTGTGGCAAACCTAAAATAATATCATATCCATTATTCGACTGACTGCATTTAAATGCAAGACAGTCCTATAATGAATATAAAGACACATAAGCACTTTTATAACAATTGTCACATTATATTCATTGTGCATTAATAATGTTTAGTAAGGTTTTACACATATGATGAAGGGCTGCTGTGCTGGGAAGATGATGTTAGAAGACGCCAGTCACCAGTTTACTTTAACAGACGCGATGCACTGCATTGACCAGCAACAGTAACTGGAGAGGCTGTCATTTAAGTTACACTCTCATTATCAAGTGTACTGCTGTCGCCAAGCCTCTAATGGAGATGAGACCTGAGATTTTTTCAGTGCTGAACGTAATTAAATACAGAAACAGGAACTTTACAAGTACAACTTGCTTTTCCATGTGCTTATGCATGCAAGCCTATTAAAATAGCTTATCATCTTTGATGCTCAAACTGGACACAGAACAGGAAACTATTCTAGGCTGACAAGACAGGCACTGTTGCCATCACAGCAATAATTTAATAAGGCGTGGTTATTTTCTAAACATGTGGGCCAAACCGCTTTTTATCGTGCTGGTTGTGCTCACTGTGCGCTCTACAGGGCATGAAGATGTCCTTGCAGACCTGTTCATGCAGTGAGAGCATGACTGAGTGTAAGATGAGTTTTGACAGATAGCTGCTGTCATCGTAGTGGTCAGATGAGGTTCAGGCTTGCTGGGGGATAGCACCACTGTCTGCCAGAACTAAGAGCCCTTACTCAACCCATGTGGACACTATATGCCACTGAAAGCTTATTAAAGCTATAAGCTATAAGTTTTGCCAAGGGGAAAGAGAAATTCCAGAACTTTCTGCAGAATCAACGAATCAGAACAACACCATTCAGAATGGTCAGAAACCTACCGAGTAAGAAATATTCACAGTGGTGTTCGTTCGCTGACATCTGAAGAGGTCAATGCCTTTAAAAGTAATCTCACACAAAGTTGATACATAAAATGGTTTATGTATATGTTACCTGATGCCTGAAAGATTGTTTTATGATATAGTTTTGGCCTAAAACTATTTTTTGAAGCCATTCACAGTGGAGAGGCCCATGCAGAATATTAGGAAGGATATGACCCATAGAAAACCCAATTTTACCTTTTTTTCTTTTTTAAATTTACCAGTATTATCAACATTACATATAAAACTAAGACAGGAGGTTCACTGGTGGTTTTGGATAGTAAATAGAATGGCTATATTTATGTTGTAGACATCGTGACCCCTGGTTCCTATCACCACCACTGTAAAGACATCTGAGTCTGTGAATTTCTCTACCATTAACCATTTCACATCAAACCACGCTGAATGACTTTGTTTACATCTCCACAACTGAATTATGCAACAATTTAACAAAAAAAAATTAATAAAATTCACACAGCCAAGTGATTTACTGTGTTTATAAAGTGGTGACAAAATATAATACTATAAAATATACCAATGTTCAATAATAAACAATTTCAGATATAATTAATCATAATAACTGCAATAAACAGTTCTCACAAGCAATGCAGTTCACTAACACAAGGTTCTGGTTACTAAGCAACATAACAGTGAATGCTTATTTCATGAATAGCACAGTGGTTTTTAATAATGTGGTGCAAAAATACAGAATTTAGATGAGTATTTCACAACATCCAATCAGATTTTGTTCATTTACTCCACCTTTCATGAGTGCATTAACAAAGGACATCACAGTGAGTACATAAACCCCCATTTCAGGCTATTTTTAGTCATTTTCCTGGCGTTGTTTTCTTCTGTCAGTCCCCAACATGATACCGCCTCCATCCGGAAAGGTACAGAACATTATGGAAAAAACTTCAGTCCATTTAGTTTATCCTTGTATGGATGACGGGTTTCATAATAAACATTAAAACACCCATACAAACGGGTCGCGTAGGCCAAACCTGCATGAGTGATTAAGCTTCTTTAGGTTTGCACTGGAGCTGTTAGGCTAATGTGATTTACAGATGCTTATAACCATCGGTTAGCATTGCACAACCTGCATTCATAAATTATCACCCAGTTCCCTCAAGCTATGTCCAGCTGTTAAATAATCTTAAATTAGACTTATTACTACATTACTTGCACGACATTAGCCTCATAGCTCCAAAACTTCAGAAGCAATCTTCAGACACCAAACATGACCTGGCTGATGGACTACATTTTGGGTAACAGGTGTGCATTTTGTGAAATCATAACCATTTTTAGTTTTTTCTTTACATGGATTGATATTAAATGCTTTGGGGAAATGGATCACATGGACCAAGCCTGCATCGTTTCCTTGGACTCCACAGTCATATGTAAAAGTTTGAGTCCCTTTGGTACATGTTTTGTTTGTTTATAAGTACACATCCTCTGTGAAGAACACAAATTCTAATGCACAGTTACTGCTTATTTGCTAAATTTAACAAAACTGCACTTTTCAGATTTTTCATTTTCAGATCTGATGTTTTGTTTTATTCCACAATGCAAATAAATAGAAATTGTGCAATAAAATTAACAGAAAGATGCCATATTTAAGTTTGTTCCCTGCAGAGAATGTGTTGAGTTTATTTTTTACCAAGAAAATCAACAAAATGTAAAAAGTAACAGGGTGTTTAAACTTTTGCATATGACTATATCGTTGCTGTCGGGACAAAACCTCATATCTCCATTTTTGTCATTTTTCAGTCTTTGACATAATTTGAAAATGCCTAATGCCCTTTACATTTTGTGTGTGTGTGAGAGAGAGAGACAGACACAAAATGATTCATGATGCAGAATTTTACTGAGAACTGCAAGTATTTTACTATAACCTCTCAACACGGTAGAGGGTAGAATAGCTGGAGGGCAGATAGCTGTGAAGAGTGAGTTATTGATAACAGTGGGTTTCATATTGCTTTAAGCAAATACATGCACTGAAAGGAGGCCAGAACACATAAATAGACCTGCACCCAGTAACCTCAGTGACCTTGCTGATGCTCCAGTTTTTACAGCCTAGTGAGAGCAATGCAGATCAGCTAGTTCACAACCTGTGCTTTAGTGCAAAAACAGTGTATTATCAGCTTTGTAGGAGTTTTGTTTGTGCTTGTATGAGAGGGCAGTTTCCTGTTTATGTGCTGAATGGCCGTGTGTATGAATGGAGTCGTACAGTTCATATGAGACTGACCGTATGTACACCTGTACAAGGCTCCGTGATGTAATCTGTCCCTAGTGCGTTTAATAAAAGTGACAGATGTCTTGGCAAATGTCTTCTGGCACTCGCATGCTGGAGCCTGAGCTGCCCCCTACTGCTCAGATTCCTTCTGGGAAGGCCCATCATATAATATCTACACACTCTGAACATGGTGCCAGTATATAAACAATGTGAAAAGTTGTCCAAAAAAAAATAAATAAATAAATGAATATGATACCATGTTCCATTCAGAAACTATACGGTAAGAGCTGTAATCATCACAAAAAGAAAAACTGCATAAAAAGCAATACTCTTTTATTTAAGTACGCATACAGTCAAGTGAAAAAATTAAGACACCCTATTAAATATTTAGTTCTTTGTTATGAAATATAGGCATAATAATATTTGATCTTCTTTCAAACAATATCTACAGTTAAAGCTGATGTAATTACAACACCTTTGCAAAAACAATGAAACAAAAAAAAATGTAAAAGATGCAAATTCATGAGGAAAAGGTTAGGACAAACTATGCCCTAATAGCTGGGATTTTTCCCCTTTGGCTAATATAAGAGGGAAAACCTCTTGAGAAAGTTTTTCCAACTCCTCCATGCAGAACTGTTTCAGCTGTGTGATGTTTGAGGGATTTCTTGCATGTACAGCCTGTTTCAAATCACCCCACAACATGTAAATTTAAGTTTCTTGCTTTGTCTACGCCACTCCAGAACTGTCCATTTCTTTCTTCTGAGCCATTCCTTAGTGGATTTACTGGAATGTTTTGGGTCACTGTCATGTTACATGGTCCACCTCTGCTTTAGCTTCAGTTTTTGAACAGATAGTCTCACATTTTCCTCAAGCACTCTCTAATACAGGGGTGTCAAACTCAACCACTAAAAGGGCCGTATTAAAAATTCTCAAATAAATACGTGGGTTGCTGTGTTTTTATATTATTTTACCTAACATTTTGCCATGACCTGTACGGGCCACTGTTTGGAGGTCAGAATGCACACTATGCTGCAGTGCATGCTGGGGACTGTAGTGCATCTTAGGGTGAAACGGGCTACTAATAATAGAAAATTAAAATAATTTTGTGGGCCGAATAGGACTGTGTCATGGTCCTGACTTGGACCACTGGCCTTGCGTTGTACACATGGGCTCTAACACAATAAAGAATTTATATTGGACTCTGTAATGGAGAGCTTGCCAGGCGCTGCTTACAAACCATGACATTTCTACCTCCATGCTTCACAGCTGTGAAGGTTCTTGTGCTCAAATGCTGTTTGGTTTGCCCCAAACATGTCATCTGTTGCTGTACCCAAATAATTCAACTTTGGATTCATCTATCCAAAGCACATTGTTCCAGAAGTCCTGGGCTTTGTCCTGGTGTTTTCTGGCAAACTTTAGTCCTGCTCTGATGGTTTTTATGACAGCAAGTGTTTCCTTCTGGCACACCCTCCACAAAAATCAAACTTGTGCATTCTCTTTCTGATGGTAGATGCATGTACTTTGACATAAACTGTGGCAAGAGATAGGCGACTTCTTTATGCATCTTGGGGTCCGCTCTTGGGCTGAAATTGTTTTGAAATCTTTTTAAATCCCTTTGGAGACTCATCTGCTACCACAACTTTCTTTCTGAAGGCCTCAGAGAGCTCTTTGGATCTCAGCATGGTGATACCAATCACTTCAACAATCCAAAGACATGTCTTCAGGTTTAAATAAGACAAGAATCCTCAAAAATCCTCTCTAACAATGTCCTAATCATGTGCAGCTAATGTGGTACACATGATTTTAATTGTAGGCATTTTAAGTAGTAATAAATGTGGGGGTGTCCTAACTTTTTCCTTACAAGAAAATTGCATTTCTGTTAAAATTACATTTTACAAATTATTTTTCAAAGACATTTTGTCAGTTTTATTTGTTTAGTTATATTCCCTTCATCTCTCAACATTGTTAAAATGAAGGTCAAATGTCCATCTGTTTAAATAGGTTAATAAAAAGGCAAAGGTTTTCATGGGGTGTCCTAATTTTTCACAACTGTATCTTTGTTAAGTGACAACATAGCACTTTCACTTCCAGTCCTTTCAAGTCCTAAATAGCAAACAAAAAGCCATTAGCAGTATACATGCACTCATTAAGATGTTTCTACTGCAATGCTTAAAAAGAAGAGCACAGTAAAAAATAAATCTTAAAGAATGCTGCACCCATGAGCTCATCAACAGCCACTGAAGACCTTTAAAAACGAATTCCACCAATATTTCAAAACCCCTGCATCATGTAAACAAAGTTGTTTATAGTGGTTTGATATAAAATTGTTAACTGCATAGAAACTTACTGACAGATTTCTTTGGTGGTGATAGGAACCAGGGGTCACCATGTCGACAACTCTGTTTATAATGGTAATATAGTTTTTCAGATTTACCACAAAGTACTATTTCATCGCTCAACACCTCCATGCACCTCTCCACCATGAATGGATTCTAAAAATACAACCCCATTTCCAAAAAGGTTGGGATGCTGTGTAAAAAGTAAATAAAAACAAAATGCAGTGATGTGCAAATCATTTAAACCCTATATTTCATTGAAACTAGTACTAAGACAACATATCAAATGTTTAAACAGAGAAATTTTATTGTTTTTTGAAAAATATTTGCCTGTTTTTAATTTGATGCCAACAACATGTTCCAAAAAAAGCAACAAAAGGCTGGTAAAGTTGTGTAATGATAAAACCTGTTAATTGGCAACAGGTCTGTAACATGATTGGGTAAAAAAAAAAAGCATCTCAGAGAGGCTTTCAGAAGTAAAGATGAGGAGGGGTTCACTACTCTGTGAAAGACTGCACGATCAAATAGTGCAACAATTCAAGAATAACGTTCTCAACGTAAAATAGCATAGAACTTGTGCTTTTCATCATCTCCTGAGGCGAAGAGGAAAAGTGTCCTGTGGTCCGACAAATCAAAATTTGAAATTTTTTTGGAAATCATGGACGCTGTGTCCTCCGGGCTAAAGACCACTCAGCTTGTTATCAGTGCACAGTTCAAAAGCCAGTATTCATGATGGTATAGGGGTGCATTAGTGCACATGGCATGGGTGACGTGCACATCTGTGAAGGCACCATTAATGCTGAACGATAGATATATGTTTTGGCAACATATGCTGCCATCCAGATGACGTCTTTTTCAGGGAACGCCTTGCCTATTTCAGCAAGACAATGCCAAACCACATTCTGCATGTATTACAACAGCATGGCTCCATATCTCTGCACCTGACCTCAAAACTATCATAAAACATGCGTCTCCAGCATCAGCCAGCATATTTGTAACCATTTCATGTAATAACTCTGTGAGGCAGCCTTTAGAGGCATCAAAAACTTCAGACATAATTTTAATCACCACCACGGTGAACAATTTTAACTTTCTGAATTCTGAATTGTGAACATCTTAATCAATTCAATTATACAAAAATGATGGAGTTTATTAAACAAGTTGCTAATTTATTAAGTAAAGCTATCGCATAGCTGTTGCATCCTCTTCAGCCTTCAGAGACGCGTGAATTCAGAGCTGTGCAAGAATTCTACAAGATGCTGGATACGTTATGCAGGAACACTGCACCACAATGAAATAGTTACACTGCACAGTTGCTTCAAATTGGAGGACTGCACAGTCTTGATTTCCACCTTATCCCAAAGACGCTTCATTAAGATCCAAGCGTTGTGCACGTCTCTGAAGCAATGAACACTCACTGACCTGTTCTTGGAACCATTCAGTGATGATACGTGCCTGGCAAGATGGTCCATCATCATCATCTAGAAGTATCCATCTGAGAATGGATAACCTTTTGCCATAAGGGATCAACCTGGTCAGCAAAGGTGCTCAGATATGCCATTCAGACATTCTTTAGTGGATATCAGGGGCTCTAATGTTTGCCAGGAAACATTCCCCACACCGTCACAGTCCAACCACCGGCCTGCACTGTTGATGCCAACAGGATGGCTTCATGGACTCATGTTGCTTGTGCCAAATCCTGATCCTTCCATCAGCATGACGCAAAAGGAACTTGGAAAGACATGCGACCAGACAACTTTTTTCCACTTCTTAACGGTCAAGTATAGATGTTCCCGTGACCAAGTTTTTTTTGTAGCCAGGATTGCTTGTCACTGGTTGGCAGGATTGAGTAGTAACAGAATACTTGTAATGGTATTACATAATCAGGGTAAAAAAAGTAACTGTATTCCATTACAGTTACAGAAAAAGGCAGGAATCAGATTACAGGTACATTATAAAAGTGATTACTAGCGGAATATCATTAAAACTGGTATTATCATAGTTATTTTCTATGAGCTAAATTTATTTGCTAAACAGATTTTATCATGAGTTTATTTTCTTTTGCAAGGGTTTATTACCCACCACAGTGCAAGGAAAGAGAAAGTAGACAGGAGACAGCACGAGAGGAGAGAGGAGACAGGAGACAGCGCAAGGGAAGAAAGGAGATAGGAGGCAGCGCGAGGGGAGAGAGGAGAGAGGACACAGTGGGTGGGGGGAAAGAAGGGAGAGACAGAAGATAGCACAAGTGAGGGGAGTCAAAAGACAGTGCAAGGGCAGAGAGGAGACAAGAGAGCACAAGGGGAGAGAGAAGATAGGACACAGTGGGCAGGGAGAGAAGAGACAGGAGACAGCACAAGGGGATAGAGGAGATAGGAGGCAGAGTAAGGGGAGAGAGGAGAAAGAATACAGCATGAAGGGAGAGCAGAGACAGGATATGGCGTGAAGTGAGAGAGGAGGCAGGGGACAGCACAAGGGAAAAAAGGAGACAGGAGGCGGCACAAGGGGAGAGAGGAGACAGGAGACAGAGTGAGGGGAGAGAGGAGAAAGGATACAACATAAAGGGAGAGAGGAGACATAACAGCACAAGAGGAGAGAGAAGACAGGAGACTGTGAAGGGAGACAAGAAACAGTATGAAGGGAAAGAAGAGACAGTGTGAAGGGAGAGAGGGGAGCATGCAAGGGGAAACAGGAGTCAGGAGACAGTGTGGGGGGGACAAGAGACAGAGTGAGGGGAGAGTGGAGAAAAGGTCCAGGGCAAAGGGAGAGAGTAGATAGGAGACAACACGAAGGAAGAAAAGCAATGGCGCAGTGGGAGACAGGAGACAGGAGACAGCGCAGGGGGAAGAGGAGACAAACAATAGCACAGGGGGAGAAAGGAGACAGGAGACAGCGCAGGGGGAAGAGGAGACAAACAATAGCACAGGGGGAGAAAGGAGACAGGAGGCAGTGTGGGGGAAAGAGGAGACGAGCAATAGTGCAGCGGGAGACAGGAGACAGTGCGGGGGGGAGAGGAGACAAGCAATAGCATGGGGGGGAGAGGAGACAGGAGACAGTGCAGGGGAAAGAGGAGACAAGCAATAGTGCAGCGAGAGAGAGGAGACAGGAGACAGTGCGGGGGGGAAGAGGAGACAAGCAATAGCGTGGGGGGAGAGAGGAGACAAGCAATAGCACAGCGGGAGAGAGGAGACAGGAGACAGTGCGGGGAGAGATGAGACAGGAGACAGTGTGGGGGAGCGAGAAGACAAGCAATAGCACAAGGGGAGAGAGGAGACAGTGTGAGGGGAAGAAGAGACAAGCAATAGCGCAAGTGCAGGAGGAGATAGGAGACAGGAGACAGTGTGGGGGGAGAGAGGAGACAGGGGAGACAGTGCATAGTGGTAAGCAATAAACTTGTTCACTATGGCAATGATGTTAACCTATGACTGATAGATCCATGTTAGGCTAGTTGCTTTTTCATGCTGTAAATTTTACTTTTCTTCCACAGTTTCTTTCGTTACTGTCCACTGTGACTGAGGAAGGTCTGTATTCTTCTTTAAACTTTATGAGCTGGACAATAAAAATTAAATGTTGGGACGAAAAGCTTTTCACATGAACAGATAATGAATCAGACTGAGAATCATAGTGGGCACCCATGTCTGATCAGTATATACTGACTGAAACATATAAACAGTTTGTTCAGCCAGGAAATCCATGTTATTACTGTGAGTGCAGTTTGAAGGGTAGCTCACCCTACCTAAGAGGAATGTAACACCAAATATGCATGACTTATACAGCCCACAGCACAAATAAAGCCCAGACTATTATCACCTGTGGTGGCTGTTTGGAAGATATGGAGCTCCGCTGGTGACATCCTGTATAAATAAAAATAATGTGTGGCCATGACTTAGTAAGGCGTGGGAATGAGATCCTTATACGTGGCCACCATGTAGTAAGGCATGAGAACGAGATCATAGCTTACTAACTCATGGCCACGACTTAATCATCTTATTCCCGTGCCTTACGAAGTAGTGGGCACGCATTAGGATCTCGTTCCCATGCATTATTTTTATTTACACAGGATGTCACCAGCAGGGCTCCATAGGAAGATACTAGAGCCAACATGTTTAGTAGCAACACATTTAAAGTCACTAATTTTTCCCATTATAACACTCGAATACTGATGCTGGAAACACTGTTGAGTCCAATTTACACCCACAATTTGCAAAAGTCATGGGGTTTAATTGATAAACCGGCAACTCTGTGTGTATAGTCACCAGGCAAATAACTGATTTATTAAAGGATTTAGCATTAGACTTCCTTAACTTTGAACAATATGTAGTTCTGCTTTGTTGGGGTGACTGTATGTCCTCTTTTTCCAGTGCATGTCCTCTTCGTGACCGAGATTTCTAAATTGCCTAAAACGTCTGGCATTTGGCTTTGCTTTCATGTTGACATTTGCTTTCTGCAGTCTGGCCTCAGGCCACCCTCCTGAACCCAGTGTCCTCTTTTTTTAAAAACCAAAATATGGTCACCCTAGCTTTGTTGCATTTTATAGAGCTACAGTTCTCATGCTGTAGATTTAGGGACACAAATCAATGTGTAATCTATAGTGTCATAACTCCTCAGAACTTTATATAGCTTACTCATATAGCTTCTCAGGCAGCCCACCTCAAAGCGAATGCTGAAGGAGCTGGTCGCAGTTTAACACATGCTTGATAAGGCACATGGGGTCATGTTTTGGAATCGTAACTCCAGGAATCTGCTTTGTAAGCTCTTGTTCTTCTTATTGGTTTCTTCTCTGGAATGCTCTCCTCCCTCAGGACTCTTGACACCTTTGTACAGCATGACCTCCACACCCCAACCTCAGTTGACAACAAAGACTATGTTAACCCTATACTTTTCCGGAGGTTTCCACCACTTGGCAGATTTAGGTCACAGAAATGTGTGTGTGTGTGTGTTGGGGGTGGCGGTTTGCCAGGGCTCACTAACTTAGAGGTCTTTGTCTTGTTAGGCCTGTAAAGCGAGCCAGCCAGGGAAATTAGTCTCTTTCAATGTTTTGAAGGAAAAGGTTTATCTAGTAAGCTTGCATAGATTGCTGGAACAAAGACAACAGCGGATTTGCTGATTAAGCGACCGATCTTTAACCCCCATAAAATTTTCGTTCCACAACAATGGAGTAAACAGGGTCACATGGCCGTTCTACTGTTGCATGTTTAATATCTGCGTTTAATGACAGTAGCATTTTCCACAGAGCAATAACACAGTGACACACCCTGCAGTTATCAATTGGGAGCAGACACGGCCCTTAAAATATACATTACAACAAGGCCTGAGAGCCCAGAGGAGCATCATATTAGCTGCTTTTTCCAGCCACCACCCAAGCTCGGCTGCGGTCGCTAGCCCAACTTAGCTCTCTCTTGGCTGGACCACCATTTTATACCCTTCCCCCTCCCTTTGGGTCTGAGAGGCCCTCCCAAAAGGTCAAAAAAGTGAATGGGGGCGGCCTCTTCTCCTTAACCAATCGCTCCTGGAGGACTCCTGTGTGGAAGGGGCTTGATATAAAGATCTTGGCCTCTACTGTGTGTGGAGACATTCCCTTCCACAGGCCTCTCAAGATTCATAACATACAAGAAGAAGCTGACCTACTTATCTAACCAAACACACGGGCTGCTGCTGGTCTCCAGGGACTTCTACACACAATGGACAGAACACACTAAAGGTACGACTATAGATCTACAAGTTTGTAGCAAGATTAACTCTTTCTAATTAGATACTGCGCATAGTTCCTGGGTTGTGTGATGAGAAGCTTGCAAGAAAGTTTGTCAACAATGTGACACTATACTGTCTATGCACTGCCATGCGTACATAGACTGTATCTCAGACTGGTTATCAAACCCTGACCTAGTATATTGCGTACTTCAAAGCATAAAGATGAGTTCGCAAGCAAATTACAGTGCCAGGAACTCAACAAATTGGTGGCAGTTATTTAGCAACGGCATGCCTGGTATCCAGTGCTATCTTCAGCCAGTTGAAGATGGACATATTCTTTGCCCACTCTTTTAGACAATTTATGTCCCAAATGATGGAGGCCTAAATGTCATCTTTACGATGCCTGTTGGGTGGGTGTACTGTGGCTCAGAGCCTATGAGCAAAGTCCTGTTCAGTGTATTGTGGCTCAGTGCCTGAGACCAAAACTCTCAGTCCTAAACAAAGCATGGGATAGGTTTTTCATCCTCATGTGAGGCCAGAAAACTTTGCTGCAAGGTTTTGGGTGAAAAGTTGCAAAGCTACATTCATAGAGAATCCTGTAGTGAATGCACAGATGTTTCCACTGCTCTCTTTTCAGAAAAGGACTGCCCCTTCCTGTGCGAGCAGCATGTCATTTAACAACAAAAGCTACATTTGGTTATGTTTACAAACACTGAATGTACAAAACAGTACAGAATACCGTGTCAACCGTGGGTCTTATGACACCTCAGTGTTGTATTACACTGTCAGTTGGCTGATGACAGTCTGTTATTCATGCATAATTTACTTCAGCCTTCAGCCAACTGAACTATTTGAATACTGCCCTGCCACTGGCTGAATGCCCTTTGGTTGGTAAAGCAATCCAAATAGCCAGCCAAAATGAAATATACAGTCTTACAAATTCTCGGCTTGACCCATCTTTATTTGGTACTGAACCTCTACATTCTGTGAACATTAAAAGCTGCTTCGTACTTATACATATCGCTTAGAAAAACGATTCTTTAAAGAACTGTCCACTGAAAGGTTCTTTAGGAAACCAAAATGGTACTTTTATATCACTGCTCAGATGTGAAGCACCTCTCAATAGACAGTTCTTCAAAGATCTGTCAACTAAAAGGTTCTTTGGGGAACCAAAAGTGGTTCCACTTCAAAGAACACTTCTGGAACCTTTTTCAGATGTGAAGTACCTCATGGACCTGACTTCTAACTACCTAACTAATGCACTTATTCACTCACTCACTCATGTTTAGCGAGCTAAAGATTCACCACAAGGGGGAGTACTCAAGTAGCATCTGGTGCTTGTCAAGAGTGGTGCTTTGCATCAATGACACTGTGTCCTTATTTTTATGAGCCCTGTCAAACTAGTGTGTCTCACAGTGTCATTCCATTCGAAAGTGCTCAGATCTAGCAAATATGGTAAGTCCACACAAGCTAGTCAGTCTCTCTCTTAACCTTCCCAATAAGATGATTATTATTATACTATAGTAATAAAAATATATGTGTATATAAATGTTATATCTACCTTGATAGATTCAGCAACCTTTCCTTTTTATAGATCAACATATGCTCTTATAGCACTTCATATCTGTGTCAGTTCCTTTAGTTAACCAGTTCTTTTTTTAAATCCCTATTCACGTTTTTTTCCTCACTACTTACTGTATTTTGAGTGTCATCACCAGACTGCTGATAAACTCTATCTCTAAGACATCTACGTCATAGGGGATTACACAGCCTTCTTCTGTGGCTTTTCACAAAGGCCTGAGTGCTTAAGACCAATCCTGTGTTGTCAGCTTAAGGGTTTAGTATTTGAAGCTAAAAGAATGTTGCATAAAACCTTGAAGGCCTTTGTGTAAAACTCAACACTGTTAAATGTCAATAATTTAGTTTGGTCATGTAAGATGCAGATTAAATATGTTAACCCTTTAACCTGAAAGGAACCAAAAGCAGTTCCAGACTACAATTCCTCACTCTTGTAATTGCATTTTAGGTGAAATGGTGGAAAGGTCTGTAATTTAAAGAATCTAAAGAAGTTTTCTACAGGTATTTGGACCATTTTGGTCCCTTGACAGATGCTAGTCGTAAGCATGTCGGTTTTTTAATAGGCACATGATAGGGATCTGCTGTGGAGCTAAAACTGTCTGCTAAAATGGGTTAATTTTTAATTATTTAAAAACAAAAGCGACATTCGAAGCTAGATTTGGTTATGTTTATAAACACTGAATGTACAAAACATTACAGTATACCATATCATTTGTGGGTCTTATGACACCTCAGTGTTGTATTACACTGTCAGTTGGCTGATGTTGTATTACACTGTCAGTTGGCTGATGCGTACGTTACATATTTCATATCCGAGCCCAGGCTGGACATATTAGCGTTCATAAATGTCAATACAGACGTAATAAGCAAGTGTCAGATGTGTTAGGAATGACAGCCCTTAAAAGTTTATTGAACTTTGTGTAAAACAAGAAATCATGACTGCAAAGTGTTCTAGGCAGAGACCACCAGTACTAGTTTGACTGCTTAAAGCAGCTTTATATAACTTACACAAACTACATTGTGTGTCCTTTCCAGGTTATATTTAGAAGAGGTGGTGTTATGTTTTGGCTAAAGAGCTTCCACAGCACCCCCTACAAAAGTAGGTCAGTCTATGAGTGGGCTTAATGCTAAAATAAGATGCCAATTATACATTCCAGTCAGTTCTCTAAAAAGAAACAAAATGATCTATTACAATGCTAAAGCCATGCATGTGGAGTGGTGGTGTGAAGCCAGGGAGCACTTGACCAGCCAGCTGTAAAAGGTGGTACACACTGTCACATAAAAAAGGTATTATGACATAAATAGAAGGTATTATCTTCAAACCACACTTCATACTGTATTGTACGTATGCGTTGTTTAATGAAGCGGCAACCACAGTCCGGAGCAGAGGAGAGATAATTGGTTGTCACAAGGCCATGAGACATGCTACAAAGACCACTGGATACTTCAGATGTAATTAGACAGTAAGGAGATCAGTGGTCACCAGCCCTCCTCCTGAAGATCTACCTTCCTGCAGAATTTTGTTCCAACCTGCATTGAAAATGCTGCCCCTTGTTACCTAACACTAATGTATCTGATCCAGCCAATCAAACACCTCTGAAAAAGTTACTTAGTTGGAGCAGGTGTGGCTGAGGTCGGAACTAGACTGTTGTTGGAACTAGACTCCAGGACTGGGTTTGGTGAGCACTGGTGTAGAGGAATGTAACACTCAAAGTCAGGATCAGCCTCACTACACTGCTGGTAATTTGAGATGCAGTATGTGTTTAAAAACATGCTGTATGAAGAGCACATCTTGAATCAAGAAGGGCTTTAATCTGTTATAAGAGCCCGAGCGATATGGGATTTGTAAGACCGATACCGATTTCGATATTTGAGGGTTTAAAAATCCGATATATCTGCCGATATTCCTTTTTTCTTCAGAAATACGTAACATAAACATAAATTTTACCTAACACTTGTTATGTGTTGTTATGTAAGAGTCCTCACCAAGATAATATGACATAATGCAGTTTACAAATAAAATTGCAACTTTCACACTGTAACGTTAGTCTTACAAACAAAATTAAACATCCGTGATATTATCGCTTAAGGAATTTAATGATTGATTGGATTACATGCAGCGCTGTCGCCTCAAAGCAAGAAGGGCCTGGGTTCAGTTCCCCGGCCAGGCGACCAGGGTCCTTATTGCGTGGAGTTTGCATGTTCTCCCCGTGTCTGTATGGGTTTCCTCCCACAGTCCAAAGACATGCGGTCAGGCCAATTGGACATGCTAAACTGCCCCTGCCTTTCACCCAGTGACCGCTGGGATAGGCTCCATCACCCCATGTGACCCAGAAGGATAAGCGGTTTAGAAAATGTGTGGATTACATGTTTGGCTACCAAGCCATGTTAAACATTTGTTCAGCTCATATTTATTAATTTATCCCCTCTGGTTTAATAATTTTCAATGCACCAACTGTAACCACAGATGCAAGTCGCAGATAAATTCACCATTACTTCATTTAGGCATGAGGCTGAAGATGGCTTCCTATTCACTGGAGGCGCCAGAATGTAACTGCTGCACCATTTAAGGTGGAACAGATAAATACGAACAAGCTGGTGAATAAGAAGCTGACGTCAGCTTTAGGCAGAATGAGGTAAATGCTATAGTTTAATCGCTCATTAACATTAGCTGTTTTCCAGCATTAGCTAGCTTTGTGGGTAACCTAACGAACAGCATTATAAGCTGCTGTAAATGATGTTCACCAGAGAATTTTTAGAAGCGACAAGCGAGGAAGAAGAGATAGGACCATTGCTGGTTTACCCGCTAGAACTTCCGCACCGTTTCATAAATACATCTACAATCAAGTTTGTTAACAGCTAAGCCTACGAACACTACTGTAATGTTAAACTTAGGCTAATAGTGACGTTTGCCTGACAGTATCAGCTTTCATGTTACTACAGCAAAGGCAGACATGGCTGACATGGACGTTGCCAGACTTATTTAATCTAAGAGGATGGGAATATTTTTATTATTATTTGAGCAACGTATTTCACAATTATCAACTTACCCTGAACGCAGATGGTCTCCATTGTGGGGCAGTCTGCTGGAGTGAGCCGACTGTTGTGATTTGTGGCATTCCAAACCGTGTGTGCCGCCAACAGGGAAGTTGCAGAGTGCCCTCTGATGCACAAACTACACAACGACAACACACAAAACATGGTTGAATGTTCTGTCTTCAGCCTCTCCGTTTCTTTTTCAGTTGTCATTTATCGGCTGTTATAAGCGCCAATACTGAATTTTCTGTAATCAGCTCATATTGGCCAATAATATCGGTATGCCGATTTATTGGTCGGGCTCTTACTCTTATTCAAGGCAAAGTTAACATTAATCATTAATAGTCAGGTTATAGTGACATAAACATTCTTCAAGGAAGCACCAGTATTTTGACAATTTTTACAGAATCCGCCTGATGACTGTGCTGTTTCTAAAACCACAACAGCACCCAGAAAGCACCGGACACGGGACCGGACACCTACACTCATATGCATACAAACAAAACACTATAGCTGAGTTGCTATTGTTGTTGAGGAAAACGAAAGTAGCATATCAAAAACAATGTTAGTCACTATGGCATCATGTTTAGTTCCTGGGATCTCTGCTGATGCTGCTGAAAAAACTGCAGTTGTGAACATGACATGGGTGTAGCAATGATTGAAATAATAGCCCACCTTGCAGTAACATAATATTAGACCAGAAATGTCTTAATGAGAAACCATGATGAAACAAGGTCAAACCTCTATAAAAGGAGTGAGGAACTGAGAGCGAGAGTCTTGACTTCTTCTCTGACACAACAAAACCCGGTAATTTGTTCTTAAGCATATCACCAAACTGGATAGAATCTGGTCCTACAGGCTTGAAGCTGCGCACCCCCGCTCTGCACACATCACTAAACATGAACAAAACATGTAATTCCAGATAATGTAATGTAATGCCAGGTAATGTGCTCATGTCACAGGGCTGTGATCTATATGATATATATATATAGGCATATCAGGCATAACATTATGACCTTGTTTCTACCATCATTTTCCATTTTATCAGCTCCACTTACTATATGGGTGCACTTTGTAGTTCTACAATTACAGACTGTAGTCCATCTGTTTCTCTGCATACTTTGTTAGCCCCCTTTTACCCTGTTCTTCTGTGGTCAGGACCCCCATGGACCCTCACAGAGCAGCACTGCTGTGTCTGATCCATTCGGACCAGCACAACACACACTAACACACCACCACCACGTCAGTGTTAATGCAGTGCTGAGAGTAATCCACCACCCAAACAATACCTGCTCTGTGAGGGTCCATGGGGGTCCTGACCACTGAAGAATAATAAAAATATGTCCCTCTTTGTAATTTAACTCCATTATGTAAAAATGCATTGCTGTTTAAATATAAATCAGCACGTTTTCACATGACATTATGAACTGCTTGCCCGCAGGGCCACTGCAGCAGATGGGGGGAAAGTGCTTTGGCGGCCCTTTGGCACACTTAAGATAAGAGGAGCTGCATGTATCTAAAATCAACAGGTTTATTTTGTGTGTCAACACTTCTTCGGCTATTTTTAGCTTTGTGTGGGATTGGGGTTTCCACGCAGTGGAACTTGCCCCCTATACTCACTCAGTTCTCAGCAAATCAAGGATAAACACATCCTGTTTTTCTACCTGAGTGGATATTTGTACAACATGTGCCTCGTTTGCACAGGTTGGACGGACAAAGACCTCATGGAACTTATTGACATAAGGCTGATAGAGATGATTAAGTGCACGGTTTCTGTCATCTGTGTGATGGCTTTACACAATGCTGTGTAGTAATGCACTGAAAACACATGCTGAACTGATATCCACTGACTGAAAAGAATGGCTTTGTAATGTTTCCTTTAAAAGAAGAGAGAACGATTATGTACTTATAAAAGGTGTAAAAGTTTAATGTAAAAACATTACTGCTGATTTACACATGAGGATCACTATGAAGAGCATCGGAGTTTACAGACCTACTTAGCAAAACAGCTGAATGTGGAGCTTGTTCATTTCTCTGTAAAGGGCAATGTGGCCTTAGGACTGTCCAGGGAAGTCAACATCTGGCAGTACTGGAAAAAACCAATAAAGCTTCTTTTCGGTCATATCAGCACTATATAACATATATCTTTCCACAGTAAAGAGGTGTAAATTCTGTACACTGTAAAAATGGTTTCTCAGTTCAACCTAAAAAAAAGACTTGATGTAATAACGAATAATTTTAGCTGGTTTGTTCATCTCAAATAAATAATCTGTATGAAAAAGCAAAAAAAATATATATATATTTTACATCAGTTTAAAGCTCAAAAACATTTCAAATCAACTTCAGCCCTGTTCACATTTTATACTTTTCTAGTGTACAGTCGTGTGCAAAAGTATGGCCGCCCCTGGTCAAATGACAAGTTTTGCTGATTGAAGTGGAAATAAGTAACGCATCATATTAAGAAAACACTAATTTTTTAATGCACATTTTAATGCTCATTTACTGTTTATTTGCTGAATTTAACATACTGGAAAAAATAAAGCATAAAATGTGGCCTGTGCAAAAGTTATGACCCATTTTATATTTTGTGTTTTATTCTTTCCTCAACATGTTAAACTCAAGCAAATAAATAGAAAATGTGCTTTGCAGACAGACACTGTGATATTTAAGTGTGTTTTCTGTAGAGGATTCATTTATTTTCACTTAGAAAATTGACACAACATGTAACTTGACTAGGGGTGTTTAAACTTTTGCTTACGGCTGTAGATCTTTGTCTTGTCCTGCAATATAACTTACATATACCATAAATGCTAGGTAGGCCTTTATTGTATCATTTTTATCAGCAATTTTTTCAGTTCAAATTTTGTATTTTTTCCCTGTTTCATTATCATTTTATCTTTTATATTGACTTTATTTTGTTACTTTCTTAGAATAATATTGAGATTTTTTAAAGGTTACACTATTTTTTTTTCTTTTTCTGTTTCTTTTATTATGCTGGCTTTCATTTGCTTTCCCTTTGAGCTGCATTATAATGTATGAAATGTACTTTAAATAAATAAACTTTATTGATTACCAAAGGGTAACGTTTACATAAAATATTAAATCACTGTGCTTGAAAGAAATGAATTTTCTATTATAACTAACTATAAACTGTAAATCACTGCTGTCGGAACAAAACGTCGTATCTCCAAAATAGTAACTTTACAGGACAAGGAAAAAACCTACTTTACTTTTAATGTAAATCAAAGAAACCAGACTTGGGCCGTTTCTTTTGGTCCATTCATCATGAAAGCTTGACACAATGTAAAGAGCAATAGGCATTTTCAAATAATGTAAAAAAAAAATGGAGATATAAGGTTTTGTTCCGACAGCAGCGAAATGCATTTCCAGTGTTATACTAGTATTGAACAATTTTCTACAGTCAGCACTGCTACCAGACTTTTCACCTTATTTCTATAGGATTTTTTTTTTTACGGTGTGTGTATATAACCCATGTCTGGTGGTGGTCCCACTCAGAGGGTTTACTAGGAAAGTGTTCTTTGGACCCTGACGTGTGTAACTTTCCTCTTCTGTATCACGCTTAGGTGCCACAGGGACTTCCAGCAGGCAGCATGAGCAGTGTGAACTCCCCCGCCTGTCTGCTGGCACGAAACCAATTCTACAGGAGTGAGTTACCTGCATGATGTTTTCATACAGCTGTACTTTTACACGGCTGGACTTGTCCCAAGTAAAACAGCACGTAGTGTTCCTTGTATAGCCTTATCTCGATTTGCACAGTTTCAGTCAGTGGTATATAAAAAAAACTGTTTTTTTCTATTGCAGTTTACAGATAGAACACGCTCATTAACCCCTATTTGTTGAGAAAGAGAGGGAAGGGATTAATAGCCATAGATAGATAGATAGATAGATAGATAGATAGATAGAGGTGGGATTATGAAAGCCAAAATAAAAAAAAATTAAAAAACTAATTAAATAATCTAAAATACAAAAACAGATAAATTACTGCCTTGACTTTAGCCATGGCTGATTTCAGAGAGCAGTTTTAATATCCCAGTCTGAATCAGAAGCAACCCTAAGCGGATTTATACTGTTTCCACTGAGCTTTAGCTTCTGGCTTGGCTTAGCTGCCACGTGCCTGTAAGAAATGAATAAGTAACACTTGTTTGTTTGTTGTTTTGTGTGCAGCCATCAGTCCCGCTGACAGAAAGAAGCCTGTGTGCAGTTCCTCTGATAACCTGAAACAACCACTGCAAAGTCTGGGGACTGTCTGGGTGATCACTTCCTCACACCAAGGTACGGTATGAAAACAAAAACAGTCGTGCGAGGCAGGGGTGTACATCCCAAAAACGATTATTTGAGACACAATTTAGTGCATGAATCTAAAGCTGGCTGTACACGGCGAAACCAAAGTTAGTTTAAGGCAGGGGTGTCAACTCCGACACTAAAAGGGCCACATAAATCCATAGGCTTTCATTTCATTTTAACATTTTGCTTTGACCCAATCTGGCCCTTATTTATTCCAAATCATAATGGCGCCTAATGTTGTATTGTTTCATTGTGGCCACAGTTTCTCCACAAACAAGAAAGACAGGTTTTTCCTAAAAACATATCCGAGCTCCCACCTGTCTTGAAAACCCCTGCATTCACTGTCCACTTTTCTTTTTGTCATTTTTTAGGGAAGACTGGCCACTTTTTATTTCTCCTCTTATATCAAAAACATGACTGCGAAACACCAGAGGGCTCCCGCAAGCAGGTCCTAAATGAATGGGGGTGAATGGAGCTAAACGGCGCTAAGATGAAAAGTTAAAATAGTTCCTAAACACTTGTGCAGGACATTCCTGTAACTAGGGAAAGTAGCAGGATGTGTTTCACTAGAAAAGCCATGAAAGGTTACCTGTATATTTCCTTTTTTTCTGCAGCAAACGGGTTTTGGGCAGCAGGAAGCTAGCATTACTGCTACTGAGTGTTGATTGGTTGCAATCACTGTCGCTGAGTGCCGATTGGTTGGCATTACTGCTACTGACTAGTGACTGGTTTCCGAGCTGATCAGCTCACTGGCTGAGTGAAGTCTTTCACTTTTACTGACGTCATGAACGTAACGTCAAAGCCGGTTTATGAGGAGCCTGGCCACTTCCTATTTCCTTTGTTATATCAAAAACAGGACTCTCGCAAGCGAGTCCTCAATGAATGGGAGTAAATGAAGCTCAATGGCTGAAAACAAAAAGTTAAAATAGCTTCTAATCACTCACCCAGAACTTTCCTTTAATTTTAGAAAGTAGAAGGATGTGTTTCACTAAAAAAGCAAAGAAAATATGTATGTTTCCTTTTATCTACATCAAAGGGCAGCAGGACGCTAACATTACTGCTACTGAGTGCTGATTGATTGGCGAGCGGAGCAGCTCATTGGCTTTTCGCACTCACAGACGTCATGGACGTACATGAGGCGCCGTTTAAACTCCTATAACTCGAGTTTAAAAGCTCTTAAAAATATAACAGCAGTGTTAAAATGTTTTATGCTGTTCTGTGTTTGGGAAATGGTTGCGTTCTTTTATGTTAAAAATTTGTAAGCCTTTATAAACTATGATTTTGCTCAAATGCTCCATCTTAACCCACTCATTTAGAACTCGCTCGGGAGCGCCCTCTAGCGTTTGAGAAACCCGGAAGACATTACAGAGTGGTGCTGTCACTGCTACTTTCACTGACGTCATGAACATAACCTACATGAGGCGCCTTTATGAAGTCCTATAACGGCGTTCAAAAGCGCTAAAGTGGTGCTAAAATGTTTTCTGCTTTTCTGAAAAGACAGAAAATGAATTCATTCTTCTATATAAACACATTTAAGCCTTTACAAACTATGATTTTGCTCAAAAGCTCCATATTAACCCATTCATTTTGGACTCCCTCCACATTACCGAGTGGCAGCTCTCCTCATTACACGTTCTTTGGTGAAACTTTCACCCAACTAGCTGCAGACTGCAAGCTGTGTTAAACATCATTACTGTGCAGCTTCACTGTTTCACAAAGCAGTTCGTAAATAATCAAAGTCACGGGCAACACATTTAGTTCAGTAGCTGTGTAGATCGTAATAACAACAGGTCAACAGGTATAGCACAGGCAGCAGTTCAGACTAGAACTAGCTAGAAAATAAGCAATGTTAGGTCACTCGTCGTGGCTCAGATGACTGATAAATGACCCATAAGTAGGACCCAGAGAACCTTCTTCTCAACTGTCCACTCTATTTTGTTTTCTTGTCCACTGTGTGCGTTGATTGTCTAGTTTGATCACGTGGTACATGTTCGCTGTGTTGATTGGCTGTTTCATGAAATTACTTTCTCATTAAGCAGCTGCAACTGAAGTTGCGTAAATGGTGCTTCACTGTGTAAAAGTAGTCGGAAATATCATCACGATTTCATTCTTTTGGTAAAATTCTGATTTTTTTTCCTAAAAATAACTGAATAGATAAATGGTTTTGAAGAAACAGTCATGTCAAGTTTAAACAGTAGTGGAAATATACACTGATCAGGCATAATATAATGATCACCTCCTTGTTTCTACGCTCATTGTCCATTTTATCAGCTCCACTTACTATATAGGTGCACTTTGTAGTTCTACAATTACAGACTGTAGTCCATCTGTTTCTCTGCATACTTTGTTAGCCCCCTTTTACCCTGTTCTTCAGTGGTCAGGAACCCCATGGACCCTCACAGAGCAGGTATTATGTGGGTGGTGGGCCGTTCTCAGCACTGCAGTAACACTGACGTGTTGGTGATGTGTTAGTGTGTGTTGTGCTGGTGTGAGTGGATCAGACACAGCAGTGCTGCTGGAGTTTTTAAATCACTGTCCACTCTATTAGACACTCCTACCTTGTCAGTCCACCTTGTAGATGTAAAGTCAGAGTCGATAGCTCATCTGCTGCTGCACAGTTTGTGTCCTCTAGTCCTTCATCAGCGGTCACAGGACGCTGCCCACAGGACGCTGTTGGCTGGATATTTTTGGTCGGTGGACTATTCTCAGTCCAGCAATGACACTGAGGTGTTTAAAAAAAAAAATATATATATATATATATATGGGTGTATCATAATCTTTATCTGATTATCTTATTATTAACATTGTTTCTGACATTTAAAGATCAACATAGTTGAACAGTGCTGTGATGCATTGTTGTATTTTTATACTTGTAATGCATGGATTTCATAAGCGAATCATGAGAGTAATAAATAATAAATCTCTGTCTATTTCTGAAGGTGTCCCAGGACAAGAGGCTGGATTGGCGATAAATCTGATTCTGAAGAATCCCTTCTCCAGCTTGGCCTCCTCCAAACAGCTAAGCCCAGCTGACCCTGTGGTCAAGTAGACGCCCTACACTTGGCCTAAAAGACTTGCAATATTGCAGAGAATAAGGAAATTCTCTGCTATTCTGCCAGGATTCAAAGACCTGATCCAACTGATCTCTGCACTCTGGGCATTGATGAGTTTGATACAAGATTCCCTTATAAATGTTAAACTCGCCTTATAAAAGTGTCCAAAGAGCCAGCATCTACTTTTGCACCATAATGCATTCCCAACATATCTACCCTTTGTTTTCCACGCTTCCCTCAGGGGCCTCCCAGATCCTACGCTGCAGTATAGACGTTTTACTAGAATGGCTTAGAGTGACTTTGCTCTGCACGCACAACAGTGGGGGCTCCTAGCTTCTAGCACTTTCAGCCAGTCTCCTAGGATGGACCTGTTGCCAAGCGCAGAGGAAAAGGGATGGAAAGAAAAGAAGGACAGTGTCAGCACAGCACAAAAAAAAGGCTTTTCCATCTCTCTCTCTGTCAGCCATCAGTGACCTGGAAAATCTGCATACACATGGGAAAATCAAGGCACTTTGTAATAGGGAGCTGCACAAGTAGTCATGTCTGTTCTGTTTAAATTCTGTTCGCTTGTGTGGCTTTGATGTAATGATTGTAAAATGAATTAAATTTTTTCAGTTCCTCACCACCGTGCCACCCATTTTATGCTATATCTTATGCAGTATCTTGTCAATTCAGTCTCATTACTTCTAGAAAAAAAAGATTGATTGTCACAGTCACTCTTTAAGATAAAGGTTCCTAAATAGTTCTTGGCTTGGAAAAACCATTGAGTAGAACTTTTAGATGATGTGGAGGTCAAGTGACCTCTCATTTACAAAACGGCCTCTTTAAAGGTTCTTTAGGGAAACAAAAGCAGTTCTTATAAGTTATCACCTTATCATTATAAGTTACCGAAAAACCCTTCCTGGCACCTTTATTTTTAAAACTGTTGGTGCCAGACCTTGTAGAGAAGCGCTTTTGTGGACATGCTCAAAATGCTACCACTGAACACACTTGCTTTTCCATAAGCTTCATGAACATGACATGACATAATTCGACTATGTTCATGTTTTTACAGATTATATACAAATGAATTGATTCTTTTGAGCTTCCAACCACGCCTTGCCAATTATTTTATGGTTATCGTGTACAGTATGTTGTCTATTCACCGTCATTAATTCCATAGAATGATCACATTGGTGCCCCATGGTGTGGAAGAGCATTTACTGGACCTGCCTTTCACCAAACTCATAGTAGCTTTCGCTGAACACATTTGCTTTTCCATGAACTTTGTGCACACTGCACCAACATGAGGTTTGGTTCGGCTTTTCCCCCAAAAAGTGTTTAGTGAGCACTAATACAGATTGAAGTTTGCACAATGGAATGTCTGCAGAAGAGCTCCACTGAAGCGGAGTTAACACGCAAATTACACAACGGCTTTTCATCTTTGCAAACACTGCAGGCAAGCCTTTCTTTCTGAACAGGCAGACTTAACATTATAGTAATAACACCAAGGAGATCTAACGCCTGCAATACTATGGTGTGCTTGGAACATTAACTAGTGATTGTACTTGCTAAACAGCTTCAGCACTTAAGTCAGGAAATAAATGATATGGCATATGTAAGAATGTACAATGAACATGCCATCTTACCCTTAACGTTACATGTATTCTGCATGCACAAAATTTGAAATGTAAATGCTGTTAAGTTTCATACTTGCTCATCAATCCAGTCAGTACATACTGGCGTCAGCAGAAATATTCACAGGGCAAAGCTTTGGCTGCTTAAGACTTTTATTGTTTCTGTGAACACAGGGTGACAGTGGAGATAAGTAACAAAAACATTTTTAAAAATCAACCACAGTGTTACAGATGTGTAAAAATGTACAAAAAAACCTTCACTTTAAATTTTATTTCAGGTCAAACATATAAAATGGTGGATACAAAAGGAACAAATGCTAAAAGCAGCCTATTCTACAGATGGAAAAATAAAAAAAACAGAGCCATTTCCGTCCCCTAGCGTTGGTCCCCTAAGCTGGACTCAAGAAGGGGGGGAGCTCCCCGCCTCCGACTTCCCAGCATCGCTGCTCTCGCTGGCCTGCCTCTTCATCACCATATCCCGGGCAATGCACATAACCTGCCCGTCACCGACACTCATCACCCCTGACCTGCGTAATACCAAAGAGATGGTGTTAGTCAAGCAAAAACATTCAAATCTTTCAAGAACATTGACTACAGCTCAGCCAGACATCATAGCACAGAAATGCAGCAGAATGACTCACTTCTGCTGTGCCTCTTCAGTCAGGGTGCCCATGCCTGGCTGGTTGTGCTTCCCAAAGAAGAAACTCGACCACCAGTGACCAGAGTCCTGCTTGGGCAGGCCTAAAACATAAGGACAATAGGACAACAGATTCAGTGAGAAGAGTTTCAATAGCAAGCAAATGCCACAACACAAAATCAGGCCTTTGTGACAGCACTGAATCCCAGGATGACCATAAAAATGTACGCAACGTCAGTCAGAGTCCAACAATGTACGATAGAGGTCAAATACCTGCGTAAAACTACCCTAAAAAGGGTAACAAGTGAGCCACTGATTCTGAATCAGTTCCTCAAAGACTGATTACCATGAAATGGAGTCTGTTGCTTAAACAGACACCCATATGTCAACAGAGCTTAGGGCATTGATATGGGTGAAGTATATAGAAACATTCAACTATGTCGCAGTAAAATGTCCTAAATGAGCCTCCAGGTCACCTTCGGATGTGACCGTATGACATCCGCAAGGTAAGTGCTCACCTGGGTGATGTGGAATAACCTCCCCGCTGTACTCTGAACTGCCACATGAGCTGCTACTTGAGGTAGAGCCCAGGCGCCCTGAGGAAACACAGGCAGATTCATGAACATCAGACTATTCAACAGAACTACGAAGATGGTGGCGCTCAGATCTAAACTATGTTCTGCAACGCCTCTTACTTCGGTAGTAGTCATGGGTGGCTACAAGAGAACCGCTGGCTGGGATTGCTGCCATGCTCCAGACGTCTAAACCGGTCCTTAGATGGTAACCTGGTAAGCAGAGGTGAGATGTGGTTAGTTTCAATGAAATGACAAATGATGGATCAGTTATTATTTTTCATTATCGATTATTTGCCGAATATTCGTTACTAAACCCATAGTGAAAACAGATTTAAAGATTCCAACACTTTATATAAAACACAGTATTGTTAGTGTTTAAGTCCTAAACTCAGGGAGTTAAGCTCTTAAAGACAATTTAACGCTCTTGACTCTAAACACTACACCGAAGCATCGAATAGGCAGTGAAATGAATAAGCCCAGCAGCTGTCTGAGTCTCACAGCTGTGCTACTGAGAGTTCACAGTTCCGTTACAAAAACACCAACATGGCTTCTCAAGATGAGTGTTTACATTCCTTCTCAAGATGGAACAAACGGTACAATCTTCCCTCTTTAAATCACACGATAAAGAAGACCAAAGACCCAAGTCCAAAGACCAAAGCAGGGGATTTTTGCTGTACTAAGGAGTTTGCTGAGTCGAATCGGATGCTGTCCTAATGGCGTTTAATACTACAGCCCATGTTAATTTAGCACGTTTGCAAGAACCCCGTTATAATGACAACTTGTAATAAAAAAAATAATAAAAAACACGACAGATTAGGGAAGTGTATTGTGCTACTTTCAAGAAGAAACTAGTTGTTTTTGTACATGGCTAGCGGAATCGCTAACAGCACCCAAACAATGCTTCCTTCACCGGCTGCCACCACCGAGGACGACCGTTGACATCTGCACAAAAAAGACAGGAAGAGCCGTCCGTCGACTGAACTCACCTTCTTTCTCTGCGTGCTGATGTTGTTATAGCACCCTGCGCAACTCAGTCGGAGGCTTTGGGGAGGAAACGCTAGGCGACGGGGCCCATTTGAAAAGATTTGGGTGGCTGAAACCCTCCACGTCCTGTGAAGATACCGCAGTGCTGTCTGAAAAACAACAGCCGAGTGCGGGGCTTTATATGGAGGGGTGACGTCAGTGAGACCCACCGTGTGGCCAAACTGGCTCAAACCAGATGGCTGGTCTGCTTTATCGATGTTTTGTTTTGTTTTGGTTTGGTTTTTTTTGCCGTGTAGTGGGTGGACAGAACGTCCCAAGGTAGAAAATGTGGAAGACCCAGATAGAAAAGTTCATTAAGTAACGACCAAACCGTTATTTTATGTGTATATATGGAGTTTAATGACATTACAGTTAAACTGTACTACACGAGGTGCCCGAACTATATCACCGTCCCTGGTGGTCTAGTGGTTAGGATTCGGCGCTCTCACCGCCGCGGCCCGGGTTCGATTCCCGGTCAGGGAATGAAGTTTTATCGTTAGTTTACAGTTTAGTTCGTATAGAATGAAGCAAGCGATTCGATGATTCGCAAATGGGGGACTTTGTACTATTCCATTCAACACCTCTCGATCCAAGACTCTGTACTGATGGCGATTTTTGCCACTGCTTTTCTATTCTAACCTACTGTAGTAATCACGGATTGGATTTATGCATTGGACCAGCATGCACACTTAAATATTGTGTTTGTTACCACCCTGCTATGCCTCCCCTACCACTCTCCACGCGTGGTGAAGAGCAACACTGATCGAAAAAAAAAAAAAAATCATCACCAAATGAGCACAGCTTACATATAATTAATCAATTAGGTACTATATATGATGCAAGAGGAGTAGTAAGGCTTTAGTACTACTACTGCTACTACTACTACTACTAACAACAACAACAACAACAATAATAATAATAATAATAATAATAATAATAATAATAACTTAAAACATACTTTTTATTAGAATTGGAAAGGTCGCTCTTAAAATGTAAATATATTTGCTCCCAGTAATCCCTACATACTTAAAAAGATGGGTCTGCAAAGGTTGTTTAGTAAAGGCCATGGTTCTATTTAGAACCATGAGTCCTGTATCGAACCATTTCATCTTGCATGGTGAAATGGTTCTTCAGATTGAATTTTATATGGTTCAAAAAAAGAAAATCATCACCAAATGAGCACTATGGAACACATCTTGCATATAATTATAATTAATCGATTAGGTATTATGTATGATGCAAGATCCCTCCGCCCAATGACAGCTGGGATAGGCTCCAGCACCCCACCGCGACCCAGAAGGATAAGCGGTTTAGATGATGTGTGTGTGTGTGTGTGTGTCTGTGTGTGTGATGCAAGAGGAGTAGTAAGGCTTTAATAATAATAATAACTTAAAAACAATACGTTTTATTAGGATTGGAAAGGTCGCTCTTAAAATGTAAATGTATCTGCCCCCAGTAATCCCTACACACTTAAGAAGATGGGTCTGCGAGGGTGGTTTAGTAAAGGACATGGTTCTATTTAGAACCATGAGTCCTATATAAAACCATTTTATCTTGCATGGTGAAATGGTTCTTCAGATTGAATTTTATATGGTTCTAAATAGAACCTTCTTGAAAACTGTTCTATATAGTACCAAAAACATGTGGTCTATTGTTAAGCTTGATATAACAGTAGAAGAACCCTTTTTGGTGTTGAATAGAACCTTTGAGGAATCATGAATGGCCCTGTAATGACACTGAACGGCCTGTAGAAGGCTGTAACCTCATCATACCTGTTGTACATGAATGATTAACCACTCTAACTTTTTGCCAGGATTACTTCTGTATTTGGGGACTAAAATAGTTCAGGTGCTGTATGTTGATAAGGGACAGTTCCGGGAACCGGGTCTAACTTTAAATCAAGGACATCCAGGCGATACGTGCGAGCTTTAGTCAACACAGTTCATCAGTTTGTGATAAAGCAGGCAAGATGGGCAGCATTCTGTGGAAAACGGGAACATAATACCACTGTTTCATGTTTGGACACGGACAAAGGAGAAGAAAGGGAAAAGGGGGAAGCACTCACTCTAGTCCATACCATGTTTTTAACCTAAAGTCCTTGTTGTCCTTATATGGAGTTAAAGTTGCATTTTTCTGCACATCCCAGCCTTAAAAGGCACTAATCATAATACACATACTGTACTTTTAGGTTTGTCTGATATTTTAAGCTACATTTGGTTCAGTGATGACCAGTCAACCTTGCATAAATATTAGAAATGTAATGTAATATTAAAATTTTAGATATTCAGCATAGACCAAGGACTTTTAATTTAAGCCAAGGATAGGCAGTTCCGGTCCTGGAGGGCCTGATTCATGCAGTTCCCTGCACTTCCATTCTCAAGCACACCTGATTTAACCCATCAGCTGACTACCAGGTCTACTGTGGTCTGCTGTGCTAGAGTATGTAAGTCAGCACAAACTGTGCTGGACTCAGGCCCTCAGTTCCCCCACCCCTGATTTAGGCCCTTGCATTCATGTGGCACTTTCTTACGGGCTCTTCAATAACTGTTAGACTGCCATCTAGTGGCAGTTGCATGCACAGACAGCGCTAACCCCAGCAAGTTTCAAGACTAGTCACAAAAGAGAACGGCAGAGTAAAAGTCATTTGAAGGAATGCTTTATTGATATACAAACATAAACACAGACATGAACATAAATGATAAGTATTCCACGAATGTCTCAAAAAGAAAACCAAACCCTTTCATTTTGTACACCTACCTAAGCTACGAACCCTAAATTAAAGCTATATGGTGCTCGTGCTCTCTACAACAGCCAGTCCCATTTACACACATGTAGCTCGATGGTGTTCTACCGTTTTCTTCAGAAAACATGCTTCACTACATCTTTATCTCTCCGTGGTAACTAGAGCTTGAGCCACCGACCCGATAAATGTCATAAGATGGATCCCAATGGCCAACTTCCCCTGCTGTGTTACTGGCAGCTCAGACGTACATATTTCTGGCAAACTACCATAAAGAATCCCTTGAATTTCAGCTCAGTATATGATAATGTGTTGTAAACTACTACTGATACATAGAAAAGAGGTAATGCTGAAATACAGGTGAAAGAGGCAAAATAAAAAGGCTTAATTTAACCAAAAAAAGAGAGAAAAAAAGAACTAAATTTGGCCAAAAAATTTGAACTCATTGGGTTTTTAAATAAAAAGTGACCGTGCTACCTTTCTGCACAAGTAAGCAGTCTTGTGTAACTTAATGTAGATAACAAAAAGGAGTTTTGACACCACTGGTCTTTAGTCAGTGTTTTACATGTTGGGGTTAGTGCAGGCTAACGCAAGAGCTATATTTCATAGTGACACTTATGTGGTAGTTAGTGTGAGTGATAATTGGCGAAACAGCTCTTCGTTTCAACAGCAATAGGTCTTTAAATGGCCTCAGATCGCTAGTAAAGCAGTGGCACAAAGCAAAGGCTGGCAGACTCTAATCTAGACAAAGCACAAACAAAACAACCCCATCAGTTTCATACTGGAACTCAACCGAAGAAATAGATCCAAGGGCAGAAGAGGACCGAACCGGGAAAGAGAAAACAACCTTAAATTCAACATGCTTTGACCAGCAAAAAAAGAAAAAAAAAGTGAAAAAGCAACCAGAGTGCAAGTGTAAGGCAGACAGAGAGGATTAGACATTCACCAAATACAGTACAGCAAAGCGTTGCTTCACATTGTACTCGGAGTAAAAAAAGGACTCAAATTAATCATCAGCAGCATAGAAAACTGCAGCACGTTCCTCTTTTGTGAGTAGTTCTAATGTTAGCCCCTCCCCTCCATTTCCATAGGTTCTCCTCTCTTTTACCCCTTAACCATCTGATGAATGCTGCTTGGCAGTAGAGTTTAAATATAGTTATTTGTATTTATTTATATTCATATATAGATAAAAGTTATGTAAAAACATTATGCAAAGCAGTGTAAAATACTTTATAATACAAAATGGTTTAACATTTTTTCTCTTTTTGTACAACCTCTTTTGGATGACTTTTGAAGGTCACACAAGCTGTAGTGTGGGTGTTTGTGTGCTTGTGTGTTTGTGTGTGAGTGATGAGGTGAGACGAGCACATGCAAGCGTTGGTGGAAGAGAGGCTGGAGTAGAGAGGGAGAGGTGGAGAGAGAAAGAGCGAGAGAAGTGATGGCAGCTGTAGAGGGTCAGGCTTCATTAAGGGATGAAATGAGTGTCCAGTTGGTAGTGCCGAGACTCAGAACGGAGCTTTGTCCTGCACAGGGTTCGAGTCGGTCGGAGGCGGAACGCCGTCACCGTTGGTTCTCCCTCCAACCACCTTAGACTGCAACGATAACCAGACAGTCCATCAGACAGGCAGACCGATATTAAAGTACACTTTTACTGCTTAAAGAAAAACTCCAGCCTTTTTAAAACTAATATTGATCTGCTGCTCCTTTATCAAACCACATACAACCACTTTGTTGGATTTCGCTGCACTTGGAAAAAGAACACTCTGATAAAAGTCAATGGCCAGTTGGTGAATTGAGTGAATAAACATTTGAAATTCGTTAACATGACAGCACCACCCAGTGCACCGGAGAGCAATAACGGGTTGCTGCCCAGCTACCTAGCACTGCCTAGTAGCCCTGAGGGCAACGACAGGCTGCCGCTCAGTTAGCGCCTCCCTCACCTCATATTTCAGAGCCCAGCCAATGGACTACGCCTGACATTCAACCCCAGTGGTTGTGCTATGAAGCTGGAGGAGTGAGGCAGCTTGGGGAGAACACCTAGGTTTGATCTGGGGAAGGAGCACGGACAGCTTAAAAGGAGGACGTTCAAGGGCCAATGGAGAGTGACCGCACAGCAGCAGACAATAAGCTACAGAGCTGAGAAGTCTGTGATACTATCAGGAAGCCAGATGAGTGTTTTAGCTTGAGTGCTGCTGTTTGCTGCTGAAAAGCAGCCTGTTTGTTATATTTGGCAATAAAATGGTCTTTCCTGCTGCCGCCAACCCTGCCTCCTGTGTCCTGTGTCCTTTCTCCCCGCGAAGCACGGACATACGGCTACTATGTAAATCTGAAACTACAGCCATTCCCTTATAAACAATACACAATCAGACAGACACAAGAGAATGTCTTATCAAAGTGGTTCTGGGGGTTTTATGATGTTTTATCCAACATCTGGACAGTAAAGCAACAAGGTAAAAACATTTCTGGTTACATTTGCTTTTTACAAGGTTTTCTTGCATTCCTGCAGGTTCAGGCAGAAACCCGTGAAAAGCACATATTACTAACTCAATACCACACATTCTTCCTTTTGAAAAACTAGCCCCGGCACAAGAATGACACGTTTACAACTTAATTTAATGGAGCTTGACTGAAGAATTATTCACTGTTCTGCAAAAATATGCACATTGCATGATTATAAACATACTTATTTGACTGGCTGAGTTCAGCAACTGCCCAATGCATTAAACTACACAATGGCTTCTAATTTAAGTGTGTTTCACGTTGGTGGGGTTTCTGTTCAGTACAGTTCAGGGAAATACGTTAAAGTTATTACCTGTGGTGACTGACTGTGAGCTACAGATTTAACAGGCCCAGCACAGTATTTTTCCCTCATAATCAAAACCCTAACTTAGTAGCAAATCAGTGATTACCTGCATACTTTGATTTAGCCCATGTTGAGTGCTAAGTGCATAAAAATGATCAACACACTGATGCCAAATCCTAGACATTACAGAATGTACTTATTAACTACAGCGAATCACAACTACAAAATATTGCACATACATGTACTGTGAAATCAGCACACCCTCCAACCCCACTCAGCGCATATAACGTTACCCACATCAGCATATTAGAGATTATAAATGCTCTGTTTTGGGCTGTAAGAAGGAGTTACTGTCACTGCCTCTCTGCTCAATAATAGGACCTAAATAAGATAACTCATATTTCTGTAGTTCACTGTTTTTTCTTTTGCCTGTTATAATTTCCATCCACTAGCATAATCTGTATCAACAAAAAAAAATGAAGCATGGGATATTAGAGTAAGTTCATGAATTTGTTTGTCACAATCATAAAAATGCATCAGCTGCACAGTTTCATACTGAAAACCCAACTTTATGAATGGCTGTACTTTCTGTGTTTAACTAAACTCTGCTAGCATAATGCTGACTTCCCTTAGAATCTCTACTAAATTTCCTATTATTTAATTTTCTATTATTTTAGCATCAAGGTAACTGGGCAGTTTGCTCAATTTCCCAGGTTGGATTAAGTACTTCGGCAGTTAGCTGTAGACTTTGAAACTTGTAAAACATGCTTTTAACAAATGTTTACTCTGTATTGTAAATGCTTAAATGTAAAACATAACTCTGAGGTTAGGTGTTGACCCTTAGCTTGTTAGCAACCTGTACTGGTAAAACAAAATCACCTTCTTATGTAGCGTTTGTTCAGTATGGTTTAAAGCCTTTTATTTTCAAGATGAGTTCAAATTATAATCAAGCTCATCCCTAATTTGTGTTCTGTAGCTGTGTTGGACTCATACATGTATCCTTAGGTTAGTCTGAGGTGCCTGCTCAATGTTTAAAACTGGGCTGTCATGTCAAGAGGTCATCACGAATATGAAATTAGATGGGAATCACAAAATGAAATAAAGCAGACAGAGAAAATGAAAAGGATAACACACTCGTTTAAATGTTTTTTGGGGGGACATTTCTGTACGATCACTGAAATGCATGAACATAATTGTCTGAAATCTTAATTTGACAGAAATTAATCAGCAACTGTGCTTATGAAGTCTAGCCTTACCTTGATGTTCCCAACTTTGTCCTCAAATGATTTGAAGGTTGGGGAGTTCCTATCAAAACAAAGCGTTTATATGTTATTCCCAATGCTGTGGGAGGCAGAGAAGCAGCATATACTGTAACTGAACATGCAAAAACAATTCTAAGTAGTCGAAATGATCCATAGTAGTATAACATCTGATCTGCAGGCACACAGAAAAAAGTTCCACACAACATTTTTACTCTCAGATTTCATGAAAGTCTTGCGTACTGAATATTCAACAGGTTATTAATAGGCTAATAAATAGGATTAATAGTCACTAGGTAAGCAAATAAATGCTAAAAACATTTAAATGTAAACACTACGGTATGTAACGTATTATATTTCATTAGGGCAGCATTCTAAGACCAAACACAAGGGCAAAGAGGGGCTTCGGTACTGGAGTTGACCTGAAATACTTTACCTCATGGCGGGCATACTTATCGAATGGCGAATGGAGTAGTTGCTACTTCGAAAGCATTAAAAGGAGACAAGAGGTGCCAATGTTAACAAGCAAGCAGGAGTATTCGAAACAACAAGCATAGCAAGCAAGCAAACCAACACCTAATGGCAAGAAGTAAATTTCATAGCCAGTTAAATATTAAAAACAGCTTTAAGTGTATCTAGCACCAGTATGCTATGGGCAGTTTTAACATTAATATTGTCCAGAAGCAACCAGCTGGAGAAGCAAGCAAATAAAAATAGAAATTTAAGAATAATTCATTCATAAATTAACTCATAATCCAGAAAGTGATAAGGTTGAGTGAGACTAAATGATTGAGAATTATTGAAGACTCTGGCTATGGCAGCATACAATACCACTGGGATTTATAACCTGAATCCTAAAGGTACAGCTGCACTACTAAGTCTGCATCTTCAGGGTTAAGGCAGCCGATTATTAGACCACACATCATCTAGAATCCCTTACATTTACAAATCAGCATGATCAGCTACTATTTGTCTTTGTTTTACTAATTATTCTTACCCAAAGGAGTTAGAGAAAGGCAGAGCTCTGTGGGCCAATCAGGTGCAGCAATTAAAAGGAAAAGGGGAACACAATCAGGGTGAGCATGAGGCATCAGGCAAGGTCAGCGCAGGCAGAATAAATAAATAAATAAATAAACAAACAGAGATATATCAGGTCCCACAGTGTATAACTGAGTTGAAAGTGAGTTAATTAGCATAGTCAAGACTATTTTACAGTTAACTATTGTAAGAAATGGAAAAATGGCGATGAAGGACAAATGGAAGTACATACAGATGATGGTATGGAATAAACAAATGGCAGATTGTTGGACTATACAGCTAAATCACTAACCAATAGTGGCCAGTACTGAGGTAAACATTAAGCAGATATATGTAATATTAAATCTAACCTAAAATATTGTTACTATTCTGGCCCTTAAAAAACCTGCTGGGCAACCAAAGTATTAATAGATTGCATGCTTATGATCTGATGAATGCAGCCATTAGCCTGGCTGTAGAGTAATGCAATAGAGACTGCCTGGAAGGACAGCTGGAGTTACTGCTAATCCCCCAACAAGGCTTTGATACAGACATACTGACAGGCAGTCTTGTAGAAATACCACCGCAAGGGAAATGAGTGCTTAGACTGGTCTGGTCTTGTCAGAGATCAGAGTAGATTCTACCTCTATAAATGTCCTGTTTTTTCTAAATCGCTTTCTCCTGCTGTCACATTGATGTCTGTGCAAAAGTTTGGGCACCCCTGGTCCAATTACGTTCTGTTTATTTTCTAAATGAAAATAAGCTAAAAAATCCTCCGGTGAATATACATACCATGTGCATACATATATATATATATATATATATATATATATATATATATATATATATATATATATATATAAATCCTCCAGTGAATATACTTCTGCACATTTTAATGCACAATTAATGTTTGTTATATTTACAAATTGGGAAAAATATCAAACGTAGCCTGCACAAAAGCTACGGCACATATAAAAGTATTTAAAAGTATTTTTTTTACCAGTGTTGAAATCTACAAATAATAAGAAATAGCACACTTCAGTTTGTTGAAAAACGTTTTTTTTTTTTGGCCAAAACCGTCTCATTTTAAATCAATGTCAGGCCGTGTATTTGTAACCATTTCATGTAACAGCTTTCTGTGAGGGAGCTTTTAGAGGTGTGTAACTCCTCACGTCTGGTTCCTATCACCACCAGTGTGAACAATTTGGACTTGGTAAGTTTCTCTAGAATTAAGGATGTGACATTACACCACTCTGAATAACTTAATTACCATTTAATTATGAAATTTTGAAAAATCGGTGGAATTCCCCTATACTAAAGTTTGTTCCCAGTAGAATGTGTTAACTCATTTTCACTTAAACATCAACAAAATATGTAATTGGACTGGGGTGTTCAAACTTTTGCATGCGACTGTATGTGTGTTACAGGTGTGGGAATGACTAATTAGGAGTTTGAACAAGGTGTGGTTATATGGATCTTGCATATCCTAAGTTAAATATTTTGTCAAGTGTCACAGATAGATTTAATCCAATCAGGTAAACAAAGGAAATTCTGCTTGAAAACCTTTAAAAGTTGGACAGCTGATGTTTTTTAGGTTTGGTTTTTGCATAAAACAGGCCTTTTGTGTTTTGGTGGGTAAAATGAAACAAATATTGCTGCTGCGCAAATACGGCACAAAACACGGAAATTCCAAAGCCACGGAGACCTTGGCACAGTGCAGGAAGGAAGACAGAGCAAATGAAAGATCCGTAGCAGCTACAGAATGAGCACTAATGGACTATGGGAGCATGCAGCAGTGATGCAGATGAGCGAGACAGAACAAACAGATAATGGTACAGACAGTGACAGTACCTAAAGGCACTATAACTAGAAGAACAGAGCTCTCTCTGTTCTACCAACAGATCAAATGAGCAGTGCTGGGTGACTGTGTAATGACAAAGTACATTAAATTTGACAGATACATTGTGGGTAACAAAAATTCAGACACTTTTGTTTTTGTTATTCAATAACCTTCCAGTGCATATATCCACTTCCAACTTACACACAATGTCTTTTGACCTTTGCACATACAAATATAAGCAAAAAAAGTATACATATTAATGAGCATAAGCAAAAACAGGCTTAAAATTTCCTTATAATAGTTCCTTATAATAATGCTGTAAAATTGACCTTGGTGGAATTGGTTGCCACTGGGTTTCACGCAACAAGTAGCAATCAGGGTGAAGGAGAAAGAGCCTCCTAAGGTCTCATGGACAACATTAAACAGCACTCATATAGAAAAAGCCATAGGCAACCTTAAACATGTCTGTCAGTACAGCTGGCTTGATAACACGCAAGTGGAAAATCCACGGAACCATAACTAATCGTCCTCAGACCGGTGTGCCTCGCAAGATTTTACAACAAGCTCTAAGACTAATGATAAGGAAGGTGAGAGAGCAGCCAGCAGTCACCGGCAAAGAGCTGCAGGATGACCTGAAAGTAGCAGGAGCAACTGTTCCTACACCTCAAGGAAAACTCATGTGCTGAAAAAAAAAAAAACATTTGTCTATTTTTACCTTTATTTAAACATATTTTTGTTCATACTTTTAAGTAGAAAAATCAAAAGACATTATGTGTGTAAATTTAAAGTGTTTAAATGCAATGGAAGAATATTAAATAACAAAGAAGTGTCTAAGTCAGGGGTGCACAACTCCGGTCCTGGAGGGCCAGTGTCCAGCACAGTTTGGTGATTTTCCTGCTCAAATACACCTGATTCAGCTCATCTGTTATTTGCCAGGATTAACTGGTGTGTTTATGTAAGGGAACTACAAAAACTGTGCTGGACACTGGCCCTCCACGACTGGAGCTGCACCCCTGACCTAAGTACTTGTTCCTCCCTTAACTGTATGAGCATAAGACCAATGTGATAATGATAGTCTGGTCATGAATCAAATATAAACAGTTTTCTCCAAACCTCAAGTGTAGTCCATCAGCCAAGACACGTACACTATTTAACAAGTTTTCTTCTTCAGTTTTGTACTGGAACTGCAGGGCCAATGTAGCTAACAAATAATGGAAGCTTATAGCTAACATCTGCATTGTGTAAACCTAAAAAATGATGCCTACATCACACATTTGCTTTAAACCTTGTGGACGAGTGTGAAATAGACTTGTCAGCATGTTCTGATGTTCTGTATTCCACACAGTTACCTAAAAATGGCTAAATGTATGGACAAAATCCAGGCTTTAAGATGATTCCTACTACTGTTTTTATGTATGCCAAGTACTGAGGTCCATTTTTTTAGAATAGCAGTATGATATACAGTGTCAGAAGCCACATAAGCAAGTCTATTTGACATTAACTCACAACTCAACACAGTTTGTGATGGTCTGGGTGGGGCATATGCTCTCATTACGTGTGAGCTACATTAGACCTGCAGTTCCAGTGTTAAACCAAAGAAGCACCAGACACCAAACATATTTTAGCTGATCTGCTACATTTAGTGGGAAAATTGCACACATTTGAGCTGACAGGTTACCTCATGTCTCCCAGTTTCCTAGTGATAGCAGAGCCCACGGTGGAGAAGGCAGCAGAGGTCTTCTGTCCTGCCTGAGACAGTGTTTCCTGAGTCTTCTTGTACCTGTGAGAGGACAGGATGACAGAGTATGGGGATCGATAGCAGAGTAAAGACAGAGTGGTGAAAGACAGAGGCAGAGAAAAGAAAGGATAAAATTACGAATATTGTGAGGATTCCTGCCTTTTTGAGTGATATTATATGGCTCTTGATAAAGAAGTATGTCCACCAGGGGGAGATATAAAGACTCAGATGAGATACATGGCACCATCAGCAGAGGCATCAACTAGCTTGTGTTAAAATGAGAGAAACTGACGTTATTAGCAGACTCGTCTGCAACTGCCCCACCTTTAAAAACTCCACAAACAACTGCTGCTCTAATTCTGAGCAACATAGCTGACTCAGCCATCTGAAAAAAAGGCCCAAACACAGCAAGCAACCATGACACAGCGATTCTACTACTTCACCGCTACAGCATGAGGGAACGCAGCAAAGCGGTATGAGGTGGAAAAAGATACATGAAAAACATAAAACTTAAACCAAAAGAGCAGAAAGAGAAACCAAAAACTCACACTTCAGAGTGGGCAATGTCATCCAGAGTGGCGGAGGCTGAAAGATATCTACAAACAAACAGGGTGAACAAGTTCATAGTCTTACTCTCGCAAGCACAAATGAATCTGGGACAGTAATACATGCATGATTAGAACATTACAGAACACACAATCAGTTATAGGCATGACTTCAAACACAAGCATTTAAACATACCACCTCTAAAACTGAGAACAAGCCCAATGCAACTTTAGCCCCACATCAGGATCACTAAGAAACCAACACTTCAGAAGTGCAGTTCAAATGCATCAGAATGTGAATGATGCATTTTCAGTTGAGTAAATGAAACAGAACACAATAGCAGATGAACTGGAGAAGTGAAATGTGATGGGTTGGTGTGAATGTATGAAAGAGCTAATAGGCCTCGCTAAAGCATTAGGTTAGTGTTAATCTATAGGCTGACCTGCTGTACCCTGATGCTTCTGAGGCTGTTTGTAGGCTGCATAGGAAGCTTAAGCACAGCTAGGCATCACAGGATAAGTTGCAACCAAACACCAATAAACGCTCAGCATTTTCTGGATAAGACCTTAGCGCTTTCTGCTGACCACACAGTAAACAACATAACCACAGTGCAATTCCACAGCTCCTAAACTCACACCCCCTTTTTTTTACACTCAGGAGCAGTCCTAAGCCAAGCTTGCAGAACACCATTTTTAGCCTGATTTTAACCCTAATTTCCTCTTCGGACAATTTTCCACAATCAGAAGCAAAATTCCAGGGCAGGAGCTCAGTCGCAAAGCAAACAACAGTGCAGATCTGGTAGTTTGAGAGGGGAAACGAGGCAAGGTTATTTATATAACACTTTTAATACACTGCTGTCATTCAAAGAGCTTTACAAATGAGAAAATACAGAGTCAGACAATACAGTGTTGTTAAAAAAAAACAGTAAGCGAATAGAAAAACATAATTGAAAACAACATTAAAAACATAAAACATTATAAAGACAAGAAAATCATTAAATATCAAATTAGAAATTAAATTAGGATAGTTAGTTAAATAAAGTGCCGTTGCAGAAGAAAAGGGGCTAGAAACACTAAGTGTTTTCAACTGTGCTAAAAGCTGCTCAGACAGTAACCTTTTGAACCTGGATTTAAGTGTCCAGTGTCGGAACAAGTCAATCTTTAGAGGAAAAAGGTAAAGGGACGTGTATGTGCTTCAATGGTGGAGCTACTCGTTGAATACTGGCAAATGCAGAAGTGCATTTATAATAATCAAAACTCATTTTAGAATTTAAAATTTCAATGATCTATTATTACAATTTCACATCAGCATTCCAGTTTGTAGTACAATGTTCCTCCAGCTCTCGCTGCTGAACAGAACGATGATATCTGCATTTCCTAGCAGACGACTTGCCCAGCTTATTGTCTGTACATAAAAGCATAGACAGGTCTGGTCCAGTTTAGTGCAAACAAAGCTATGTGATAATGACGTAATATGAGTTTTCTGAGTGCTGATAGACAGACAGTGTCACTGGATCCTCTGAGTTACGGAGTTGTTTAATTGTCAAAATTCAAATAATCCTACATACATGTCAAAATCAAGGTACCACACCTGTGCACTGAAATAGCACCACATGAAAGTAATTCTGCTATTAAACTTCAACATTATTCTATAACAACACCGGCTACTCACACTGTAGGCAGTGCTACTGCAAAGGCAACTTAACTACCATTTTAGGCTGTCCAATCCTGACTGACTGAGTGTTGAGAAGGAAGTGGGAGATCTCTCACATACTCTTGATCTTGCAGCTTGTCAAGCCATTTCAGCCACTGCACATTTTTTATTTAGAGAGGAAAGAAACTACACGGACTTGTTATTTGAGCATTTTATTTTGTCCACCATTATTTAGTGCAAATTTATATATAAGACTAATCCAAAGCACACGGTCTACATAGTTTACCAGCTCAAGGAGTTAAAAAGAAGCCATATAAGCCTTCTAAATAGCTCAGGTAACTGGGGTCTATTTTAAGCTTGATTTACAGCAATGCCTCTTCCATCCATGGTCAGCGGTCCATCTGGACAGAACTGTGCATTCTTTCCAGCACTTAAGCTATTCTATGATGTTGGAACTGACTGGATTCGCATGTTTCGGAAAAAAACAGTGGGTGTTGGCCAACACCCTCTCTGCTTGTTAGCTATCCCAGCTAAGTCAGGTTGGTAAGGACTGGGGATGAAAAATTGTATCTAGGGAAGCTCAATGACATCAACATCATAATAGTAGTGGCAGATATTTACTTAAAAGAAAATATACTGGCATCAGACAGATGATTAGATTTGACCAACACACCAGATCGATACATGACGTATTTACTGCACTCCACAGGGCAGACTGTTTAGGTGATGCTAGGCTGCTGTGCTACCTGCATCTTAAATCAATTTACTGCATTTGAAACCTTTTAGAGATCAATGTTAGATCTCTCTGTAATTCTAATGAAGGCGGATTTAGGCTACGTTCACATTACAAGCCTCATTGCTCAAATCTGATTTTTTGCTCAGATCTGATCTCTCTGACTTGATGGTTCACACTCTCTTATTTAAGTGATTCAAATCTGTCACTAATGTGAACGAGCCGGTGCCCTGAAATGACCCTCATGTGCACATCCCACTCAGTAACGTCACGTGAATGAATCACGTGCTTCATCAGCACAAACTAACGAGCAGAACGAGCTTCACTGTGAAGATAATTAACTCTGATCAGCTCTCAGCTTCATTATTAGAGCGAGATGAAGGAGAAAAAGGTGAGATGAGCTGCTTTTCCACCGTTTACAGGCTTTAACTTCTGTTCGGCGCTGCTGCCATGGTAACGCTGAATGATGGCGCATGCGCAGTGAAAAAAGCACATGAATTCCGATCTGAGCATCACATTAAGGTCGCTTGGACATGAATCGGATACGCATCCGATCTAGGACCACAGGTCGGATTTGAAAGAATCAGATTTGCGTGTCCACACAGCCCTGAAAACATCAGATCTGAGTCACATCAGGGCAGATTTATGCCACTTAAACCTGGTAACGTGAACGTAGCCTTAGTCACATCTTCTACATTTTATAAATGTAGAAGTTGTAACATTGATCTCTAAATAGCTTCAAATGTATCGGCATTGGCATTTAATAGTAACGCTAAAATATTTCTGCTATTAACGTTTTCATTTTTATGCTTCAAACAAACTGGGTGCCCAAGTTGCACCCATGAAATATTAATGTGTGAAGAGAGAAATGTGTACAAAATTACGAACACGTTTCAAAAAAGGAAACACTGCCTCAGGAGAAGGAGGAACAGTGAACAGTTCCTACTAGGGGTGGGCGGATACTGAAATAGGATGGAAAAAAAGCATTGCCCACACACTGTAAACGGCCTACAAAATGACTACAGAATTCAATTACAATCTCCCTGACCCAGTCTGAACCTGAAATGTGGCTTATTGACTTCATGAAGGTGACATTCATGATGGACTTATAAGCAAAGAGATTATTAGAGACTAACAACCATTTTTAATAATAACAAAACTTACAGCTTTGGGAAAACAAATAACCATCTAGAACTATCTATAACTATTCTGAAAAGGGGTGGGTTTTTATTTTTGCACATTCTGCATCAGCGAGTGCTTCAGTGAATCTTCTTCAAGAAACGGACCAACGTTCAACTAGAAAACAGCCGAAATCTGCAGGAGTAGCTCAGGTTGCACTGAAGCTGCTCTGAAGACAAAGGGCAACGTTACTGATATTCCATCAATCTGTCCACCAAAGCATTTCAGTCTAAGGACAGAATAAACACATTAAAACTGACTGAAATACCCTGCCTACTCAGAAGGAACTAACAGAAGCTCGTCTGCTCCAATGAAGGAATGAAGAAGAGGAGTAAAAAATATCTGAGGCAGGCAGTGAGTCAGTGTTTCAGACTCCCACTACTACTGAAGAGAGGAAGAACAACACACAGGGGGCTTTGTTTCACGCAACTGCGGAGGGGTTCGTAATAGGCTGTCACTGCCACTAAGTGTTAAAGCAGTGAGTTAGCAGAGCTTGCTGAGGCAACACCACAACAAGCATGTTAAAGGCTGGAAAAAAAGAATGCAATAGCTGGGCTTAGACTACAGACATAAAACCACATGACTGAGAACCCCCACAGGACATGAAGTAACTCTCAGTCCATTGCACATATACAAGCCCCATGCCTGAGTAACACTGCTTGGCACAGAGGTTTCAGTGACCAGTTAAAGTGACAGTCTGGCAGAAAATAAACTTTTTTAATCTCTCCACTTTTTTAATCTCTCCATAAGAGTCAGTGGTGTTACCGATCGTCACTGGTGTTACACATAAGAAAGGTGACACCAGAGACATTTTTAATGAGAAATGCATTTTACAAAATGGCTGCTACAGAGCATCAAACCACGTTATCAATCATGGAACATCCACTAAAATATGTAATTTAATCCATTTGTTTTCCACAATTATAGAATAAAGTCAGTCACACCAGTGACATCAGCTAAAAGCTTCATATGAAATCATGAACTAAATGAGAAAATCTCTGATAACTGAAAGACACAGTGGACTCACCATGAGCTTTTCTTCATAGATCCTCAGAAAATAGGTAAAAGGAAGTCCAGTGATGTCATCAGTGTGATTTTTATTTCAAATAAAGTTTTTTTGTTACGCAGTAACACCAGTGACACGACTACTGGGGACCACAACTTTTATTATGTATAATATTTACATGCCATTTGTTTTCTTTATGTCATTTAATTCATATATTTCATAGCCATGTATAGATTATTGCAGTCGAAGTTGCAGAAAAACATGTTTTTTACCTCAAAATATGGCACTGACCCTTTACACCTGACTGTGAAGACAAGCTCCTCTGTGGTGTTTGGAATTCTATATAATTGATTTAAAAACTGATATTGCTAAATTGATGGATCAAGAAGGTGTAACTGTTAAAACAGCTTATTGTTTTATTTTAAAATATAAATACATTGCAACCCTAACATGTTTTTTTGTAATATATCTGTAAACGCCAGGGACACAAAAATGGACGTTTCTGTAGAAAGACCCAGTTGCATATTTTTCCTCTTGCCCCAAATGTTGTCAATCAGCCCGTAGTTCTGTCACAAATTATATAAACGCCTGATCACAGTTATTTCAGCTGACCACAATTATTTTCCACAAGTGTTGTTTATGTCGCAAGATTTAATTGGGAGCATGTTTGGCAGTTGAGGCAATTCATGCAAACAGGAAAGCAGAAAGTGCATTTATTAAGAAAGTCATGGGCAAAAAAAAAAACAACAACAAAAGACAACAAAAGTTCTTACTTGGTGCTTTAACACCTTTAATGGGCAGCAGTAATTAAAGTTCGTTTATTTGAGCTTAAGCTGCTCCTGCTGTCAGTTGGGAGCTAACTTGTCAATCTGGTCATTTTAGGTTTGTACTTTAATACCATTTGATGACCTTTAAAAAAAGACAATTAAATTGTTCATCATAATTATTTATATGGCAAAATAATCGTCAGCTAAAATTTCATGATTATTACAGGCCTAGACACATTTGGGATCTGAAGTTTACTACAAGGCTGTTGCTAACAAGTAAGAGGAGTTAAGCATGCCTAAGTCATCACACTGTAAACTATAAATTCTATAATCACTGGAATTTTTAAAGGGCCAGTTTAACAAAAAGCTGAATTTTCTACACTGTTTTCTAATAAAAGATTATTATTTATTAATATTGTAATATGTAAACATTTTGTAAGTTTTAAAACATACCATTCACTTCCCAGTCCATAAAGTCCTTATATGGAAACTGCAAAACCAGCGTGTTTTAAATTCACTGTTTTCGTGTGTCACAAAAAACAATTCCCACTAATTCTGCCTACAGCAGTTTTGCTCTGTCTGTTCACACTCAAGCTGTAAGGAGTGTTTTAGCACAGACTGCTTTTTGAATGAAGTAATACTATATATCAGTCTTAAAGGCACAGAAACAAAAACAGCCTGTTTAATTCTAAGGGATAAAGCGAAGGTGGAAAATGGGCATGTAAAAAAAGTATTTTTGACCGTTTTTGATGCATAAAACCACACAAATGTTATAAGTGAACCTCAAGGAGAAAAAAATAATACACAAGAAAAAACAGTATATGGCTCTTTAAGTTTCCATTATTTGTTAGTTACATCAGCCACCAACGCAAAACTAAAGAAGAACACTTCAAAAACCAAACATGCCTTGGCTGACTGCCGGGGCTAAGGGGGAAAATTGTGCAAATTTGATTATTTTTGCTGAATTCCCACAGTCAAACCTGGTTAAGCAGACATTTCACTATACTGCATGCAGGCTGGTCACAGCCACAGGAGACCCAGTATTACATGGTGGTGAGAGGAAGGTGAGCAAACAAGCATCAAATATGCCAAACCATCCACAGACTCACAGCTCACATCCAGTAATCTTCTCATTCCACTGGCCCAGCCTCTCTACCGTTCTCACATAGCTACAAACACACACGGGGTTATGCACTGTCTGAAAGACCGGGAGAACACTGTACATCTTAAAGCAGAGCGCTGAGAGCAAATACTGGAACTGTCTGCAGATCCACTGGGACAGCTAGTGCTGCTTTTGAGAGCACCCTTCCAAACACATACAGTACTGCGCAAAAGTCACCTTTAGGTCATCTAAGAAAATGATATGTGCAGCCATTTATCTGGGAATAAAGTGTTATTTGTTGGGGAAAAAACACAAACAATTTATTTACAGTTACCTTCCCATACCTGGCTTAGCTCATCAATCCTTCATTAAATTAAATCAGGGGCTGTTAATGGAATTTAATAACCTGTGTTCTTTTTACTAAACTCTCCTAAACAAGATATTAATAATTTTTTTGAGCTTACTGCAATTATGTAAGCTGCCCAAAGTTATTTTACACAGTTGTTAGCTTTCACAATCACACTGTCACACTGCCACAGATTTTAGTTGGGTGTGCTTTCATTCGTTGGGATGAGACGAACTGCAAAATGCAGAAAACGCATTTGTTGAGATAAAGTCGTTGGTCTTACGAAGACAACAGTACTTCTAACTTCTAGCTTGGTGTTATAACATCTATAGAGGGCAGCAGTGAGCAATGTTTGTTTATTTGAGCTTGAGCCATTTCTGTCGGCAGTTAGAAGCTACTAACTATTGACAGCGAGGAAAAAACATATTTATATGGTAATTAATTGTCAGCTAAAGTTTCACCATTGGACAGGCCTACTGATGCCAATACGTCAACATTTATAAAATACACGTTCAGTCTAGATCCACCTGGACTAGAAGTACAAAGACATGTAGCTCTTTGTAGAATGTAACAAGCGCTGTGAAATGAATAAACTGCAAACATTTCAGCCCAGCATCACCTAAACATTCAGCTCTTCTATAAGACAATAAATACATCAACAAATATCAGTTTGAAATATCGGCCAATATTTCCTATTTTAAATATAAAATCATATCTATTTTTAAACATCATACCAGTAAGATTCCAATATCGTTTGTCTTTATTTGTATTTATTCTAATGTTATATTGTGTTTTACTGGTAAAAAAAACACTTTCTGCAGAGATAAATAGTTTTAAACATGGCTGGCTAGGACTTTTGCACAGTTCTGCATTTTGCGAGTCCCTGTAGTCTCTGGTCAAATAAAGTCTGCCCCTGTGGATGTTTGTCTTTCCCATACCTTCCTCCCTCTGAATAATGACTCTTCGCTGCGGTGCTTTGTCTGACACTGTGGAATCTTTCTCGTTGCGCTTGCAGAACACAGTATACATGACTTATACCTGATAGACGACTGATGAACATGTGAATTTCTATACACTGACTGTTAAATTCACTGTTCATTGGAGCACCATTATATTACAACAACTACATCAGAGGAAAACAACTGTTTCCTCGTTACACTCTTTTTTAAAGGGAAAAACAAATACAATGCAATGTGTCACTGAGAAAGATTCCATTTTGCAGGCAAAGGCCCAGAGCGGTATTGTTTCTAGATGTCTCTTTAAATTAGCTAATGAACTCAAGAATTCTGCTTTGAGGAATGGATGCTAACCTTGCTTCCAGTCCTAGCCTTGTTGGTTTTGTGTGAAAAAGTGATAGTCAGGAAGCGGCAAGGTAGATCAGCCTAAAGTACAATAACGGCTGTGACTCATTCCTGACTCAGACCAAAACACACCCACAGAACTCTCTTATATAGTGCCGCTGCCTATTGAACTGCTAAAACAATGGAACTCAAAGCAATTTAACTGTTAGGACATATGCCAGTCTCTCTAGTGCTTTAATGCTTTAATATGTAAATCCTGAATGTCTGAGAGAGCTGATTTCCAGCATCATGAAGCAAGAGGTAGACTGTGAGTTAGCCAGAGGAGAGTGCGGTGCTGCGAGCTTCAGGGGGATTAGCTTGTAAGAGCTGAAAGAACAGCTGCTGTAAGGCCCTCATAAAATGGCATCAGTACAAAGCAGGGGTGTAAATATCTGACGTGACAATGATTTGACTCAATAACAACTGTTTAGGTAAAGATTCCACCTGCATTAAATGTCAAATTTAATCAGAATTTGATTTGTAACCATTGTGACAGGAGTGCAATATACAAATTAATAACAATACATCTAACATTTCTTGCTTAAAAAGAGCCAGAGAATTTTATTTTTGCCAAAAAAATCACATACTTATATACATATTACTATAATCGATTACAATGGATTCTAACATCTGTGCGGTTAAATCAGCATCTTCAGATCGACACATTTTTACACCCCTAGTACTGAGAGCTCAATCAGCGAGACTCCAAATTCGTCTTTTAACTGGTTAGGTAAAAGTGTAAGCCAGAAGATGATCTGCGAAGAAGTATACTCACGCATTTGAGGTCTGGACGTCCTGCCAGCCTTTGGAGATGTTCTGTTTGAGTTCGCTCAAAGGGCTGAGGCCCAGTTTGCGCTTCAGTTCTGACGCATGGCGCTCTTTGGCCAACAGCACCTGTCGCAAGGTCTGGATCTCTTCCTCCACCTGAGGATGAAATCAAGCAAAAACAACAAACAGTGGCCACTCAGATGTGCTGCAGGTCAAATCATCTGTGACAATGACAACGTCAACCACAAAAAAACATTTATTCACGCTATCTAGGTGAGGGGTGCAAACTGTGTCCAGCACGTTTTGGTAGTTTCTATTCAAACATCCCCACTAAACCTGGCAATTAAGATTAGTTGAATTAGATTAGTTAGGTGTGTTAGAGCAGGGAAATCATCAAAGTGTGCTGGACACCGGCTCTCCACGACAAGAGCTGTGAAGACCTAATTTAAGTCTTCAAAGCCTGCAAGTTACCGTAGAGGGATGGGATTGTGTAGTCATTGCAGCTGTGGTCGCATTGTTTACCTTGGTCAGTTCAAGCCTCAGTTCCTCAGCCTCCTCCTCTGTGAGCCCCGGGGGGAGTGTTACAGGGGTGACACCAGATGCGCCCCTCTCCGCTGGCATCTCTGATAGAGAGTCAGAGCCCAGGCCTTTATTTGGAGAGTTCAGGTTGATGTCTGTGCATGTGAGAGAGAGAAAAAAGGAGAAAAGGAAAGCAAGATACAAAATGCTTATGGTCATTACTTTGCTTGGAACCCATATTCAACTATTGTTAACGAATCTGGTGTTCTGTTTTTAGTTCTGCAAGCTATTAAAACCTCGTACCTCCATTTTTGACATTTTTCAGTTTTTGACATAATTTGAAAACACCTGTTGCCCTTTACATTGAGTGTAAATTCCATGCTTAATGGACCAAGAGAAATGGCCCAGAAGTACCTGGGAAAAAGTCTGGTTCCATTGTCTTACATGTAAACTAAAGCAGTTTTTTCCTTCTCCTGCAAAAGTTACCATTTTGGAAATACTAAGTTTTGTACCAACAGCAGTGATATATTTTTATAATATATGCATCGCTGTAGGAACAAAACCTTCAATCTCATCATAAAATTTGTACTTCATGTAAAGACCAACTAGTATTTTCAAATCAAATGACAAAAATGTAGATACAGGGTTTTGCTATGACAGCTACAATGTTTTCCAAGACTATTCATATCCCTTGTCTTAACCTTAAAAGTGAAAGCAAAAAGAAATACCCACATATAAAGAATAAGTGAAGGCATTTGGTTTGTTTAAGCCATTCACTTTTGATTTCCCTCCTAAACTCACCCACAAATGTTATTTAGCTCTGCACACAATGGCTCTCTTCTGCTCTGACACAGCCATGTGTAAGTGGAGAATGTATTAGTACTACAGTCCTGAGTGTGCCCATTTGGAAACAGCGAGGGCTTTAATGACAGGTTGAAAGCTTTCTAAATGCCTCCGGCTCTTCCTTACATAGTCATGCTGAGCAACATCCTTTATCTGTATAAACACCTATGATGGTCTCTCATCAGGATGAAGCGCCTACCCCAAGCTTTAGGTTGCTTCATGGATGTTTGTCTCTACTTCTGGATGTTTTTTATTGGAAATTACAAATGCAAACACTTCATATCATGAGCAGATGTAAAACATGCTTAGTCTAAGCATGCTCAGTCATGACAGCTGAACATGTGCAAGACATACAATATGCAACAGCAATCTATAACATTGACTGGCTATAGGGTCAACAGAGAGCTGACCTTCGCAGATAGAAACTGCACAAATAACGACTGGCCAAAGGGAAGAGATGTCCTGCCACACCCTCAGCAAATGGGACAGATAAGCCATAGAAAGGTCCCTTTATAGATACTATTAATCAATTTGAAGTAATACATTTTCAGTAAAATAATCAAACTAAAGCAGGTTTTACACAGTATGACAATCAGTGCCTTTATGAGCCACAATCTAACTTTCAGCCTGAAGTCCACTATTTGCTTTCAACTAACCTTGATTCCTTAATAATTACATGCATGTATAATCACATAAAAATATTGGCTCAAAACGCACTTCGTCATATCCTTCATAACTTTCATATTTCATAAGCCACTTTCAAAAGGTGGGTGTCGTATGAGAGCTGTAACTGTCTTCTTTCCAGTCAAATAGATGGGTGATGTCATTTTAAACCCTTATAATAAAAGAAGCTGAACTTACAAGTTTTTTGTCTACTGAAAGTCGACCCACTTTTCCATAAATCTGGGCTATAAACTATAAACAGATGGCGTCTCTTCATTGATCTGCTCTGTAAAAAATTATTTTTATAAAATAACACAGAGCGTCTAAGATTTTTGGCTTTCAGCAGCAAATTGTAAGCATACAGCAATATGTGTGATCATAAAACACATGTTCTGTTAATTTGAGGGGAGTTTTTATAAAAATAAATAAATAAATAAAATAAAAATGTACATTTACTTCATGAAGTTACTGAATAATTTGCCTTATGATTTGGTCATATAGGTTAAATTCACATGGACAAACCAAAATACACCCTGAAGAGAACAAGAGGTCAACGTAACAGCATTTTATATGCAAATATAAATTAAACCCAAAGTGTAACGCACTAAACCAGGTTCTTACGCTGGTGGTGAACAGTTAAGATCAGTGAAGTTAAGTTATAATCAGCCATAATGTCTGTATTGTGAGAGCTCTGCGTGCCAGCAGAGCCCTGTTCTGTTCTGGCCAGTTATCTCTGGAGTAACCTGATAGCCCACCCTGCCCTGCTCTCTCCTTCAGCATCGGACACCGCGTCTGCACCCACAAAAACCAATTTAGGTCAAGCGTCCTCTCGATAGAGAGAGGAGGAGGAATAAGAAGCCCGGATCGCAGAGAAACACCAAACCCCACCGCAGCGCAGCGCCGCTGCTCGGCTCTGTTTACCTTGACTGGCGGAGTCCATGTCGTCGAACAAACGAGCGGATTTTCCTCCTAAAACGCGACTCTGGACTATTAAAGCTCGGTCGAGTATCGGGGAAAAATCAGTTTGGCCGGAGCGATACTACGCTTTTCTGAAAAGCATGGAAAACTGACGTCCGTAAAGGAAACCGAGGGAAAAGCGGCGAAGCCCCCCAAACAGCCAGCTCAGCTCAGCCCAGCTCGACGGACAACTGAGCCCGCCTATTTTCCGGCGCACGGGGATGACGTCGTCTGCGTGTTGTTTTCGCAGCTACAGAAACATTAAAGTTTTATTCAGAATAAACTTTTCTGTAAACGGTCACCTTAATAAGGCTCTGTTTTACAAATTACAGTTTTTGGTGTATTTTTAGATTATATGACCGTAATATTCAACATCCAAAATGACAATGTTTTTGCTTGAAGCAGGCCAGTCTGTCCCCCCAACTGTGAGATGGTCCTCACTGCGGAACCAAAAGTCCAGTGGGTGCGGCTGGATCTGATCCAACTCCTCCCTCGTCGTGTTTTAATTGGTCTGAACTAGCGTGGGTCTGATAAAATGCACAGTGAGTGTAGAAACAAGGTAGAATGAGCTAATAAAGTGGCTTATCAGGGTTTATAACATTTAATATAATTTTTTTAGGCATATTGAATCATTTTTATTAGACTTATGGAAATGTGTGGCAGTAATACCAAATCCTTTTAAATGTAAAAAAAAAAAAAGTCGTCACAAAGATTTTTTATTATGAAATTCCAGGATTTAGTTGATAAAACACAGTTATAGAAATGCGATGATTTTAGACCAATGAAAAGAAGACGTGGGCGGAGTTGGATCAGGTCCGGCTCCACCCCTTTGGACTTCTGGTTCGGCAGGAGTGATAGTTGTGGGGCTTTTCATTGGTCTAAAATCATCGCATTTTTATAGGTCTTTAAACTAGTATGTGTCGCTTACGTTTTCCGCCTACGACTTATTTCATTGGTCTACCCTGTCGCGTTTTTACCTGTGGGAAACCCGCAGGTGTTGCTGGTGTTTTTGTGTTTTTCTCGATGTCGCTCCGTCCTGAACGCCACAACACAGCCGTTATAATCGCTCATGGTTCACGATGTTCACTCATTTGTCAAAACTCGAAAAGCTTTTTTCACATTCCGGTACAAAGTCCGTTCTGTAGGCCTACATCTCAGGTGTACTTATGATAGACGGGTTCTAGTTGAAAACGCTGAACGTTTTTAAACACTAGAATGCACATATTACCGGTCAAAATAACCCACATAACTGAGTTTTATCAACTAAATCCTGGAATTTCATAATAAAAAATCTTTATAACGACTTTTTTAAACATTTAAAAGGATTTGGTATTACTGCCACACATTTCCATAAGTCTAATAAAAATGACTCAATATGCCTAGAAAAATGATATTAAATCTTATACACCCTGATAAGCCACTTTATTAGCTCATTCTACCTTGTTTCTACACTCACTGTGCATTTTATCAGCTCCACTCTAGTTCAGACCAATTAAAACACGACTTGGGAAGAGCTGGATCAGATCCAGCCATACCCCCTGGACTTTTGGTTCCGCAGCGAGGACAATCTCGGTTTACGAGGAGTCTGGCCAGAGAACTTGTAGAGATGAGAATTCCCACCCTGCAATGTCCTCCGGGTTTCTCAGACGCTAGAGGGCGCTCCAGAGCGAGTCCAAAATGAATGGGTTGATATGGAGAATTTGAGCAAAATCATAGTTTATAAATGCTTAAACATTTTTAATGTAAAAGAATCCAATCAAAACCTGAACACAGAACAGCATAAAACATTTTAACACTACTGTTATATTTTAAGAGCTTTTAAACTCGAGTTATAGGAGTTTAAAACTGCGCCTCATGTATGTTCATGACGTCAGTGAGCGCGAACAGCCAATGAGCTGCTCCGCTCGCCAATCAATCATCACGCTCGAGCACTGATGCCCGCCTTCTGCTGCCCAAAACCCGTTTGCTGTAGAAAAAGGAAATATACAGGTAAGATTTCTGTGTTTTTTTAGTGAAATACATCCTTCTACTTTCTAAAATTAAAGAAACGTTCTGGGCGAGTGATTAGAAACTGTTTTAGCTTTTCGTTTTTAGCGGTTGAGCGCCATTTACTCCGATTCATTGAGGACTCCCTCGTGGGCGCCCTCTGCTGTTTAGCAGTCCTGTTTTTGATATAATGGGGGAAATAGGAAGTGGCCAGACTCCTCATAAACCGACTCTGATTAAAGTTTCTAGATCTACTTTTGAGATGTAATTATTTACCCTCTAGATCACCCATAAAGCTCTCTAATTTCCACTGGCAAACTCTGTTAGCCTGGAAGCTGTGCTACATGCACAACTTTTCTCCTCCTAAATCATTACTTTGGCATAATAAAGACATTGTTATCAAAAGAAAATCATTATTTCTGTCACATTGGCATGACAAGGGTATAATCATATAATAGATTTGTTTAATGATGATGGTAGCTTACTTTCTTATGAACAATTTATGAAAAAAGTATACTTTTCCCATCACTCTGTATGCAAAGCAATCAGTGGAAGCACCCCCATGGACCCTCACAGAGCAGGTACTATTTGGGTGGTGAATCATTCTCAGCACTGCAGTAACACTGACATGGTGGTGGTGTGATAGTGTGTGTTGCGCTGGTGTGAGTGGATCAGACACAGCAGTGCTGCTGGACTTTTTAAACACCTCAGTGTCACTGCTGGACTCAGAATAGTCCACCAACCAAAAATACCCAGCCAACAGCGTCCTGTGGGCAGCGTCCTGTGACCACTGATGAAGGACTAGAGGATGACCAACACAAACTGTGCAGCAGCAGATGAGCTATCGTCTCTGACTTTCCATCTACAAGGTGGACTGACAAGGTAGGAGTGTCTAATAGAGTGGACAGTGAGTGGACACAGTGTTTAAAAACTCCAGCAGCACTGTGTGTCTGATCCACGCGTACCAGCACAACACACACTAACACACCACCACCACATCAGTGTTACTGCAGTGCTGAGAATGATCCACCACCCAAATAGTACCTGCTCTGTGAGGGTCCATGGGGGGTCCTGACCACTGAAGAACAGGGTAAAAGGGGGCTAACAAAGTATGCAGAGAAACAGATGGACTACAGTCTGTAACTGTAGAACTACAAAGTGCACCTATATAGTAAGTGGAGCTGATAAAATGGACAATGAGCATAGAAACAAGGAGGTGGTCATAATGTTGTGCCTGATCGGTGTATGATGGGTTACGTTACATCCAAGTGTGTATCTGTAATTTAGGAATTAAACCAGCTGCATCCACCTCAAGTGGTGCGACCCCGGTTAGCTGATTGTACCTCAGTCTCGTACAGTGCATAGGGATTAGATGCAGATGAAGTTCTCATTTCCTATCCCACTTTAAATGATGTAGTAGATACATACAGACACCTGTACAGGTGCTAGCATGTTGCTGCACTTTTTGTATTAAATTTCATACGTGTAACGTGTGAAGGACAGCAGTTATATGATATGCAAAAAACCATAGTAGCACCAAGAAGACGTGAATGAAAAAGCAAGTCTCACTCTGGTGGTTAAAAACAGGAAAGAATACAGGAATCTGGAGAAATACCAGGGCACTCAGAGCCATGACCTCTAAACTATACTGGAGGAGGGGCTCCACCAGATTCCAGGAGCAACTACACTGATCTGAGTGCAAATCAGTGCAATCTTAGCAACAGCAAAAATGCTGCGCCCCCACAAACTCCTAGGTCTTCGGTAGAAGAATTACTACCCTCCGGAAAAAGGGTGGGATAGGAATTTCGTTCCTTGCTCCTTTACAGGAATCAACAGAACAGGTTGACTGTGTATGGATCAATGTAACAATTGCTTTTGGCTCTTTAATTATTGCCTTTCCCTACACAGGTCATCAAACACAAAGTAAACAAATGCCAGATGTTTGCAACACTTTTTATTTTTCAGGTTCAGCTGTAGGTTAACAAGTAAACAACATGCACACCTTTGAAAGAAACACACTGAGAAAGACCAAAGAAAGTGTATCAGTGTGACAAATTTGTCAGTTATTAGGGTTTTATTTAGATATTTCACTACAATGTCCATCACTGCCACTTTACTAATACACTACTATGCCAAAACAATGTCGAAAAGCATTAACAGCTGTGTGGAGAAATCTATTAAAAGTCTGTTTTCAAACTGCAAAAACAGCTAAATCATTTCAGAACTACCAATACAAGGTATGTGAAGTTTTGGCCTCAGGCTGAAGCTGTGGTTGAATTTTAATCCAAAAAACCCCCCAAAAACAAACAGAAATGCATAATTTAAGACTTCACCATTATTTACTAATAGCTGGTGCTGGCATTTGATCAAATTATAACAGGACTGTTGGCCGAGGCCTTTGGACATTGTTTTGTTCACCCTAAGGTAAAACCCATGGCCTGCTTTATAGGCCGCTATAGACCAAAATGGCTCCTGGGCCCCACAGCCTCTCACTGATTGGAGTGATCACTTCTTCTTGGCAAGAGGGTTAAGCCAGGAGAAGGAGAAGCTGAGACGAGTCGACTCACTCGTGACAGTAGGAGAGCCGGGCCCCACCGCTGGGCTCTCTGCAGCTGCAGTCTGTAAGAGGCCGTTAGAGCACATGTAGCACAGCTTTTGTCAAAGCAGCAAAATCGTTATACTGTAAGTCTACCTTAATTTCTTCAACATGCCTTCGTCAGCTTGTACATGCCGTTTCCCCTCAGAGGAGCCCTCAGGGCCATTTTAAAGGCCGTTCGATTACTGTATTAACTCAAGTGAAGTTTGTTAGTTGATCCACTGGAGGAGCGAGAGATCGAGTCAGCGTGGACTATAGCAGCAAAAATCATTGCGATCTGGCACAATTTCCCTTTTCAAATATGAAAAAGCTGTTAATTAGTCAGAGCAACGCAAAAATTTATTTTAAAATACAGTGTTTCAAATTGGTATTTATGTAGCAAAGTACACCATCTGTCTCATCACTGCTGCTGATGAAACTTTACTCACTACAGGAAACACTGAAGCTCAGCTCACTGGTGTCACTGGTTATTTTAAACTTTTACATTCTAACCACCTCCACTCTGCCTGCAACTGTTTTACCTGATTTTTACTATTGTTTTATTTTTTTATTATTTAAGTTATTTTATATTTTTTATCAATTATTTTTTCGTTCATTTATTATTATTCATATTCTTATTCTGGTTTTAATTATGATTATTTTATTATTATCTCAAGTCATTTTAATTTATTTTAGTCGTAATCTTTGATATGTTTTTACACAATATCAGTCCCTTTTCCCTGTATCAACTCAGCAACATTGTCAATGAGGGTCACCCTCAATGTTCTCAGAGGTTAAATAAAGGTTGATTAATTGATTGATTGATTGATTACTCTGCTAGCTTGTTAACCTAAGGGCTACACAGCTAGCAACAATGAAAAAGCAAAGCACCTGAATTTTCAGGCAGACAACAACAAACAAGCAATTGTTTACATATTTTATATATTTTGCTGAAATTTCTCCAAAAATGGTTAAAATTTTACGAGGAGGAGACGGTTCACTGGTTGATAAATTAATGGGGAAACTCGTAACGCTCAACAGTAAGTGAGTTTACATGCACTTAATAATCTGATAACTGCAGAAAATCAGATTTTGTCCAATCAATGGGTTTATAAGCACTTGTGTGATCAGATAATGTGGAAATTCCAGATCTACGTGAGTCAGACGGTAAACAGATTTCTGCTTTGCAACCAGCCAATAAACTCACAGAAGAAGACGTGACGTAAACGTAACGTAAAACTCAAACTTCATGCCGCGCCTTTTTTTCTAAACATCGCACCACTTTACCTGAAAATATTAAAATATTAACATACATCATCTAGAAGATGAAGAATATTTAAATCCCTCATTTCGTCAAGCATGTATTTGGTTTCAGTGTTGATCCAAAAGTGTTTTGCTGCCATCTTGCAGCAACGCTGCTCGCTTATTTCCAATACCGCAGTCTTTTTCGCACATGTGCAGACTGAGAAATCAGAAAGAAATCAGAGTAAGAGTTCACATGCACTGACAAATCTGATGACTGAGCTAAGGTCCAACTTCTTTATCTGATATCTTAAGCAGATTTCTAGACCTTAATCCAAACTTAGAACTTAGAGAATGATATTTACATAACCATTTGAATAATCAGATAACTTCAGAAATCTGATTATGATCGGATTATTGAGTGCATGTAAACGCTGCCAAAAACATAAAACAAATTGACAACGTAAGTTACTTTTCTGTGTTATTTGAGCCAAATTATTCTTGTCAGATTTTTTTTTCGGATATGTTTCTGAAATTTAATGTGGGTTTTAGTTTAAATGGTAAATGTCTCTTACCATTCAAAGAGACAGGAGACTGACTGGGTGAGTTGCCAAGAAGACTGTCGATTTACCTCGCTGTGGTTAGTGTGGCTGAGTTTAAGTGTGTTTTTACAGAAAAAATCCCTTCTTCATTATCCTATCCTCCCTTCATTCTGCGGGTGGACACTTGTATAAGGTGTTCCGTATTTCCAAGTGATGAGGCGAGATCAGCGAGGGCATGTTAGAACCAGTACTGAAGCAGAGGGCTGCTAAGCGCAAGGCTGACCTTTTCAGTAGTGTGGTGAGGTCATCGTGACCCACATAAACAGAAATATCAGAGCTTTGGCTGATTTGCAGAGCTGCATTAGAAGCAGCAAATCTGCTCTACGCTAAAGCTAAAAAATGTAGCCATCATGTTTTCTGACTACCCACCTGACTAACTGCCTGTCTGCCTGTCTCTGTCTCCCTACCACAGGGGGGCGTCAGAGTAGTTGTGAAAGAGCGTATCAGTGCTCTGCTCCATCTCTCTGCTGTCCTGGGCTCCCACTGAGCAGGGCTCACCCTGGAAAACGAGAGAGGGACACACTGAGCTGCTTTCTGTCTTTTTAAACTTCTTTCCCTCCTCCTGGTCTTTCTTTCTTTCTTTCGTTCTTTCTTTCTTTTGCTCTTTTACTCTTTCTTTCTTTCTTTCTTTCTTTCTTTTGCTCTTTCTTTCTTTCCTTCTTTCTTTCTTTCTTTCTTTCTTTCTTTTGCTTTCATACGCCCTTTCATTCTTTCTTTTGCTCCTCCTTTTTTCACTCTTTGTTTCACATTCTTTTGCTCTTTCTTTCTTTTTTCTTTCTTTCTTTTGCTTTTGTTCACTCTTTCTTTCACTCTTTTTTTGCTCTTTCTTTCTTTCACTATTTCTTTTTTTATTCCTTTCGCTTTCTTTTGCTCGCTCCTTCTTTCACTTTCACTCTTTCTTTCTTTCACTCTTTTTTTCGTTCTTACTCGTTCTTTCTTTCTTACTGTGTGAAGGCTGAGGAGTCATTCCATTAGATCTATGCCACTCAGATATGCTAGCTTGATGGTTTTTTCATGTCAAGAACTCACAGTTTTTTGTGCTCCATAGTTTTAATTATGTTTTGCTCTTACCCAATAATATTTCCCACCTCACTGTTTTTATATTTTGTGCAAAATAACCCTGAGAGTTATAGTACCATCACACTGAACTTGTGACAAGGAAAATGTGACAGAGTGGAATATTTCAGGCTAAACTGGCTGCTTTGCTGCCTGTTATCAAGATTTGACCTTTTATTATATACAGATAATTACATGACATTTTAAAAACTAGTTACTGCTTGAATGAACAACAAATTATCAATGTTGAATAAAAGCAACATTGACCAGCTTTTGAACTTGACTCCTCTGAAGACTCAAATGATGTTATTTACTCTTCATAATCTCTCCTAATGTGGCGGTACATTATTTTAATGGCTATTGGAAAACAAAACTAAAGTACAGAGATAAATTATTAAATGATCAATTTAAAAGAAAGATTTTATGTTAAATTTATATACGTGTTATTGTGTTAATATGGAAACAGATATACGTCTGATCATGGCAAAGTTTTGATGAACTTTAGTAATATTTGAGATGGAGCTTCAGTGACTGTTTCTAAGGACATTTCCGAATGCTTGCATTAAAAAAAACGTATTTTTAACTTGCAGCAATGTAGTTCATACACTGTGTTTATGATGAACATTCAATTCAGAAATTTAGGCTTAAAAACAGATTTCTGTCTATAAAAAAAATTGTGTGGAGTCAAATGGCTCACTTCATGGAATGACCTTCAGGCTGTTATGTATTTCATGAAATATCCACTGGACTCAACAGGATGATGGTACACATTAATGAGATATCTTGTGAACAATGTATTATCTAATCTCTGGCTGCATCCAAAACCACTTACTACCATACTAAATAGTATACTAAAATTGTACATGGTATACAGTTATGGACACAGACTCAGTCTGCATTACCAAAATATGTGCAAGTTACTACTTAAGCAATAGAACTTAAGTGATAACACACTCCCTCGAGTGTTCTATTGCTTTTATACAACAGTTAAATAAATAAAGTAAGAAATTAATAAACTGGGCTGTGAACACGGTATTTAATATGTTTTAATGTTCGCAGTTCCTTCCACCAAATTATAGTTCCTTAACAAGCAGCTTGTTGCTACATCAGAGTAACGAGCTCCGCCCACTCGCTGCACAGCCGGCAGTTCGTTCTCCAGCTCCTTACACTGAATTCCCAAACTGTCATCACCACTGAGCAGCTTTTCAGTCAGCAGCTGTGACAGAAGAACAGCTAAACAACCTGGAATCAGTCAGAAATGAACTGAATACCATTCAGCGAATGTGTAGTCTGATCTTCAGAGTCTGACCAAATTGGACTGAGCCATAAAAATGCTGCAATATCAAGTTTAGCTCAGTTTTGTCAATTTTTGCCAGATCAATATTAATGTTGTTTTGTTCCAGCCAGTCTGTAAAGCATCTTACAGCCCATTTAGTTTGGCAAATGGTATTGGGTTCATTTCTGGCTGATTCCAGGTTGTTTAGCTGTTCTTCTGTCACAGCTGCTGACTGAAAAGCTGCTCAGTGGTGATGACAGTTTGGGAATTTAGTGTTGTCTCATTTTCAGAGTCTGACCAAATCAGCTGTCGGTCAAATATGATCTTAAAAGTGTTCATTTTCTGTGGCAAAGTAAGAAGTAAAAACGTTCAAATGGCTTGAGCGTCTCCTACAGCTGTCAAACTCGTCGCTTAGCAACGGCGTCTCAGCGAACTGAACAGTGTTTGTGAAAAAGACGTGATGTTATGGTGAAATAACAGTGTGGTTAGAACACTTCTCAACAATCAGCTTGCGTGGCCGGAACTAACTGTTGTATAAATGTTGTTAGCATCCTCAGTCTGGGCACCACAAGGACTAACAGGTTTTTCTGTATGTGTTGAGCTTTTCAAAACTTGTCCAAATCATATCACATGCAAGATTTTTAGTCTTATTGTAAGTATATTTTGGTACTCAGTACTAATTTCCTTTACTTGTCCTGTGTTGAGACCATACAAAGAAGTGCAGCCAAGCACCATTTATAAAACTAAGTTAAAACATCCCTTAGCTACCTATGCCTGTTTGAAAATGTATGCTGCCAGGATCTATTATTACTTGCAGCATACATTTTCAAAATGTACTGCCTGGGTGTTAATATATTGCTGTCAGTGATGCAAGAAGTAAAGAGCATTCAAAATCACTCAGGTTGTGATTAACCCTTGTGTGATGTTGGGGTCTGTGGAAGCCATTTTTAATGTTTACCAAAAGAAAAAGTGATGCAATTTCTTATTATTTCAAACCCAGATTCCTTGGCCTTTGCTCATTTTCTGTGAAGAACATATAAAATAAGACATTTTTAATGACGCCACACTGTTCACCCCCCACATATCTATATTACACATGTGGTGTTGGGTGAACCCACAGAGAATAAAAGTGTGGAGGTGCTGTGTCCTTCACCCTGTTCTCTTCCTACATGTGTGTGTGTATGTGTGTGTGAGGGTGGACAACATGGACTGGCTGCTGACTGGCTACAGCTGCTAAAGGAGAATCCTACGCTGGCCATGTGTGATATTTTAAACATCTGGTATTTTTACTTATTGTTGTGGCTGTGTTGATTTAAAAAAAACAACAAAAACAATAATGCAGTGGGTCACCAGACCACTGAGTAACAAACACATCAACACCACACAAGGGTTAATGCAAAGAAAGAACACAAAATGCAGTGTGTTATTAGGCTAGTACCTGAAAGCTGAACTTCCCCGCAGTGCTATGTGCCTAGGAAGCACTGAATGTTCCCCCATACCCTCTGGAGGATGACCAGAAAGGTCAGGACGTAAAAGACAAGGGTGATGGCCTGAGGAGAGATGGAGGTGAAGATGGAGAGAAGCAGACATTGGTGTGGAAAAACAACAATTATGGGTCAAAAGGAAGTAAAGCAGTGTGGTAGAGCGTAGTGGGTAACAGATTGGGGTTCAACTTCACCATTTGGGCAGATGTACCACGCTTTACCAACGAGAGCCCTTGGGTGAGACTCCCAACACTACATTTGCCCGACTCTGTAAGACGGCTGAACTGTAAGTTACTCTGGATAAGAGCTTTAGCCAAATGCAATAAATGTAAGGACTGTAAATGGTGCAGGTGCTGATGGATGCTGGCGCTGAGTTCAATGGTGTTGCCAGAAGGATGTTCAGGGATCACAAGTAAGACTCATAAACGAGGCCCTTTCTTTCATTCTTTCTTTCTTTCTTTCGCTCTTCCGCTCTGTCTTTCACTTTCTTTTCACTCTTTCTTTTGCTGTCTTTCTTTAACGCTTTCTTTCTTTTGCTCTTTCTTTCACTCTCACTTTTTCGCTCTTTCATTTTTTCACTCTTTATTTTGTTAGTTTCTTTTGCTTTCTTTCTTTCTTTCTGTTGCTTTCTTTACTCTTTCTTTCATTCTTTCCTTCATTCACTCTTTCTTTCACTCTTTCTTTTGCTTTCTTTCATTCACTCTTTCTTTCTTTTGCTATTTCTTTTGTTCTTTCTTTTGCTATCTTTCTTTCACTCTTTCTTTTGCTATTTCTTTTGTTCTTTCTTTTGCTTTCTTTCACTCACTCTTTTTTTTGCTCTTTCTGTCTTTTGCTCTTCCTTTCACTCTTTCTTTCGCTCTTTCTTTCTTTCTTTCACTCTCTTTCTTTTGCTGTTTCTTTTGTTCTTTTGCTTTCTTTCACTCTCTCCTTCTTTCACTGTTTTTATCTTTCACTCTTTCACTCACTATTTCTTTTGCTTTTTCATTTGCTTTCTTTGCTCTTCCTTTCTTTCTTTCTTTCTTTCTTTCTTTCTTTCTTTCTTTCTTTCTTTCTTTCTTTCACTTTCTTCCATTCTTTCTTTCTTACTGTGAGAAGGTTGAGGAGTCATTCCATTAGATCTGTGCCACTCGGATATGCTAGTTTGATGTTTTTTCAACATCAAGAACTCACCGTTTTTTGTGCTCCATAGTTTTAATTATATTTTGCTCTTACCCAATAATATTTTCATACCTCACTAACTGTTTTTATATTTTGTGCAAAATAGCGGTTGTGGACTCTCTGTCTGCATTATTTTGGGCAAGACTCCCGACACTACATTCGCCCGGCTCTGTAAGACGGCTAAACTGTAAGTAGCTCTGAAGAAGAGCTTTAGCCAAATGCCATAAATGGTGCAGGTGTTGATGGATGCTGGTGCTGAGTTCAATGCTGTGGTGTTGCCACAAGGATGTTCAGAGACTCAAAAACGAGGCCCTTTCCTCAGAAAAGAACATCGAGAATGACTAAGCAATGACCATGCAGGAGTAACTCGATGAAGAAAGCAACAGGATCACAAGGTAAGCGCAATGATGGCTGAGATGGTGGCACAATGGCTGTGATCTGTTGAAACTGAACTGACCTGCAGAGACAATGAAGTCACCCTATCCTTGCTGGTAGAATCAGAAATGTCCTTAACCTCTGCCAAATGCCCATGGGGACTATCCACAGAGTCCCTCCCAAACTGAGCCCTTTCAGGGTTTTCATGTTTCTCAGTGAACACAGGCATGAGGCTGCCACTCATCCACATGGACAGAGGTGTTTGTGACTGCTGGAAAGGGCATTGAACTGGGGCTTCCTTTACTGGTTGGGGTGAACGGTCAGGAGCCTGCAGGGCATCTTGAGGCAGTGCTAGGTTTGAGCTAAGCATTTGGCTGTTGGGCCTGTACCAGCTTGGATAGAGTTTGGTTTCTTCATCTGCTTGAACAAGCAAGCTCTGGTTCCCCAAACCACCTGCATCTTGTTCCTTACACTCTAACTCTGGCTGGGCCTTTGTAAGGGGTGATGGGAGAGGAATATAGCTTGCAAATGTGTACAAGATAACAGGATTGTTTGAGGTAAAATAAGAATGGAATAAAATTGATATGAGAGAAGGCACAAAGAGTTACCTGTGTGGTGCTCAGCCCGTTTTTCTCACAAAGGATGTCTTTTTTTGTTTCTGTTTGTACTTGGGTTTCCTCTCTTATCTCAGACTCAACTGCCTTTATCTCCAAGCTTTCTGGCTTCAGATCCTGTTCTGGCACAGGACTCTGTACCGGACTGTGCTCTGGCTCAGGCTCTACTTCATACTCTGGCTCTGGCTCTAGCTCAGGGTCTGATTCTGCTTCTGGTTCCTCTGGAATCTCTTCAATCTCTTCTTCAGCTGCAGAGTGATCAGTAGTGACATTATTATTTTCAGTGGAATTGCTTCCCTTGAAACACATGCATATTTTTGACTATGCGTATCTCACGTTGGAGGAAATCCAGCTGGTAGAGTGCCCTCTCCTCGGCATTGAAATCAACCTTATAGTGATCCATGTTTTCATATCCAGGCACTAAGGTCTCCGTTGGGGCACAGTTGGTTGCCTCACTGACCCTTTAGAGAGAAGGAATCGGTTTGCACTGGTGTAATAGTCGGAAATATGGCAAGACGGTTAAACGCTCACATGCATGCAGACACTTACTTTTCAATTAGGCTTTTTGAGGCCTACAAGAGAGTAGAAAACATACATTCAAAAACCATCATAATAAGAAATCGGCAGCTTTCTTTTACAGTTCCCTCATTTGTAGGTATTAACCAGGTAAGTGTGAGGTTACTCTGAAATACTAGGTAAGTACAGGGTGATTCAACAAGATTCATCCGAATTCTAAGCACCATATTTTTACAACCGTGAAGCACCTAGGAACCAATCACATACCAATTGAAAGAGGGGGTCATAGAGTTTCTGACTGTCACTGGAAGATGGCTCCCTTCAGTCTGAGAGGAGATGTGACCCCTGAGCAGAAAATGTTCTGCGTTCTTCACTTCAATAAGAGTGAATCCGTCAACTAATAACTGAGCAACGTGATTTTCGTCAGCAATGAACCTCCAACAGCTCAGAGCGTTCATCGTTGGTTCAATGACAAGGGATGATCTCCAAAATCGCACTGAAAGAGCCGTGAGTGCAGCGACACCCGACATGCTCAATCCAGTATGGGATGAATTTGACTATGGTGTTGATGTTGTCTGTACAGCTGGAGGAGGTTCATATTAAGCACTTGTAAAATTCCATAATAAACGTTATGCTCAATTAAACCATTTACAGTTTACTGCATTGTTCTGTAATGATTTACTAGTGAAATGAATCATTTTGAAATCAGATGAATCTTTTTGAATCACACTGTATGTTGGGTAATATGATGGGTTCCAAGTTTAGCTAAATTAAACTGAAATGCCTAGCAGATACTAGATATTAACTGGGTAAGTGTGAAGTACGAACTCCAAAGTGCTGTGAAATTTTGAATAAAACAGTAGTAAACAGTCAGTCAGTGTGAATTACACTAATATGCCTAAAATACCTAAAAACAGGTTCTTGATATTAAACTGATAATGACAATCAAGCAGCTTCAGATGATTCAAAATGCAGCTGCCAGAGTCTCACTAGGAGTAAAAGAAGGGTAAACATCAGCCTCATTCTTAAATCCTTACACTGGATACCCGTCTGTTACAGAATAGACTTTAAGACACTATTACTGGTCTATAAATCGCTCAGTGGTGCAGGACCAGCATGTTTATTTCAGCGATATGAGCCGAACTCTCAGATCATTAGGAACTAGTCAGTCCTGCCGAAGGTGAAGACTAAACATGGAGAAGCAGCGTTTAGCTACTATGCTGCTCTTAAATGGAACCAGTTGACGGAGAGTATTAAAAAAGGCCCGACACTGGACACTTTTAAACCCAGGCTCAAGATATTCCTAAATAAACTTGTACAAAAGTCACATGTTTAAGCAGGAAAGCGTCTGTCTACCAGTACCAGGTGGTTATATGGGGTAAAAAGACACCTAAGGACATATTGGGCCTGACCAGGTATGTGTCTGTTTATTACCTATAAAAGATGCCTGAATCTGGGCTGTAAAAGAATCAGTCATTCTTCCTATGATTTTTTTGGGTCTTTACTATTTACTTTGCGATTTTTACTCTTTACTTTCTTGGATAAGCATGTGAGGGAAATTTAGTGTGAGTATGTTTGTACTTATACCTTGCTGCTCCAAATAATTACCAATTTATGAGGGATTTTACTCTGTCCTTCTTTGGCTGACTATCTAGAACCTGATGTTTTTTCAGTGTTTCATTTTACCCAAAGTAGTTAGAAAGCACTTTGGACCACAAAATTAATTCCTAGAACCTTTTTGGCATTTCAGTGTCATTTTTTTAAAGGGCATATACCCTATGTTATGTTGCATTTTACTTTTTCGCTGACTTCTGTTTTTATGTGGCAGAAAATATCATAATTTATTTTGCTCAACTCTAACCTTTCCAACCTCTCTTCATCCCTTGTAATTAAACAGATTGTTTCAAGACTGATATATCTAAATGACCTCTGATCTGATTGACCACTCTGTATTGTGCCTTATTCAAAAAGCCGAAACACTCTATATAACTTCAATGTGGCAGGGCGGGGCTAAACTGCTGTAAGCTGGGTTGGTGAGTAATGTTGGTTTTTGTGACATCACAAAAACAGTACATTTTGAAATGGCTTGTTTTAGCAGTTTCATTTGCACATATGGACGGTCCAAAGAGTGAATGATACATTAAAGTGTTTTGGGACTTGCCATCACGATACCCCAAATAATTACCTAGTACCCTAGAGCTTGTACCTAACACTTACCTAGTTAATATTTAGAACTTAGAAAATGTCACAAAACCATCCACAGAACCTTTAGGAACCTTGATATTACTGTACCTGCAGAAATGCAGCCATCTCGGACTCTTCCATGGCATTCAAGGCTGTCTGCACCAACTTTGAGTTGGTGTCAACATGTTCGCTGTAGGTTTGGATCAGGCTTCGGGCCCAGCCAGTCTTTTCATCCTGCTCATACGTGATTTGCTGTACCATGATCTTACGCCTCTCTTCCAAGATGGCACACATTCGATCAAACTTCTCACACAGTGTCTGCTTCTGGTTTCTGCCGCTCTCCTGTCACGGATTGCAAATATTCTTACATGTATTCTTGCATCTTGAATTTAAAGAGTAACTCCACCCTAAGACCCTTTTTTTCATTAACAGCTGAAATGCACTGCTCTGTAATAATAAAATATACCAGACTTGCTTGAAATGTGAACACATCTTTCCAAATTGTTAAAACATCATTTTTATCGTGGTCAGTTCTGCCTCTGCAGCTCCCCTCAGGTTCACCTCTGCTATAAGAGTACATGTTTAAGAGTTCCTGAGCCATTTCAGCAGACAATCTGTTGTCACTATGAGTACAAAAACCTTGTGACTGGTTCACGCAGGGGTTTGGCTTTATTCAGTACGTGATGAGGGTTGTGACATCACTCTGACTCCTTCCCCAATTTCTTTCACAAACACAATGTCAATGTCCACATCAACGTTGCCTGCAAACGGATAGCTGGTGTCAGTTTCAAAATAATCATTCAGCCTCATTTTACGTTTTTCCATGCTTTTGATTCGTTCCAGCTCATCAAACAATCTTTCAATGCATTCCATGCATTCTTGATATAACTCTCTATAGCAGAGTTGAACCTGAGCCCCCTGATGATGCCCTACTCGTGCCACCCTCATAAATATCGAAGCATAGGAGTCTACAGCGAGGAGATAACCACAGTCATGTGCTGAGCTAAATATCCCCCAGATAGCGAGCATATATAAGGTCGGCACTTAACTGTACTCCACTGCTGGTCCACCCTCGGACCATGCAGATTACTGTCCTGCATACAAGCTCTAACTAGTTTTTAACCTCCTCAAACAGATATTAAATGCACACCGTCTTCTATTTTAGAGAATAAACTTAGACAAATATTACAAACAACTGAGAGAGAAAAAATAATGACTAGGCCTGATATAAAATGATTTGTTGCTGCTGACACTGTGCTGGATTAAAATTACTTACTAAACTACTAATTTACAAAGTATAACTAAAGAAAAGAAGGAAGGAAAAAGTAAATTAGGCTGTGAGTGGAAAATGAGTGATGATAAGTGGAATTTTGTCTAATACTCCGCTTAACCACTGGTAGACCGCCCAGAAAACGCT